>NC_056747.1:517929457-517961957 GCF_019279795.1 Protopterus annectens | reverse complement strand
TGACACACTGCGCAGGAGTGGGTACCAGTGTTGGCGAGGCCAGTCTGGAGCAGTCAAAATCATTTTTGGTTTGTCCTGTTTGACTTTTAGTATAACTTTGGAGAGCAGAGGCAGAGGGGGAAAACCATAGACAGATAGGTTTTCCAGCTGAATGATAGCGCATCCACTTTCCAGGCTTTTTTGTGATGAGTTCTTGTGCAGAATTTGTCCAACTGATAGTTCTGGGGTGAGACAAAAAGATCCATGTCTGGACTCCCCCATTTGCATGTCAACATGTTGAAAATCCGTGGTTCCAGTTTCCATTCATGTGGGTCCATGGGATTTCTGCTTGGCTCATCTGCCAGAGTATTCAGCTTTCCTGGCAGGAATTGAGCTTGTAGTTGTATCGGATAGTTCAAGGCCGTGTTCCACAATGCCATGGCTAGTCTGCAAAGGGGGTAGGAGTGTGTACCCCCCCTGCTTCTTTATGTACCACATAACTGTGGTGTTGTCTGTCTTTATCATTAATTGTCCTGGATGAAGGTAGTCCTTGAAGGCCGTCAGTGCATTCTGTACAGCTAGCATCTCTTTTTGATTGATATGAAGGTGCATTGAATTTGGGCGCCATTTGCCTGAATGCACTTCCCTGCCAGATGAGCCCCCCAAGCATAGTCTGATGCATCTGTAGTTAGCGTTTGAGTGGCAGGGGGTGGAGTGAATGGCAGTCCCTTGTTTTGGTGGCAGGCCTCTGCCCACCATAGGAACTCTAGTTGCAGGCAAGGTATGATAGGAAAGTACAGTTTTGTACCTACCATAAATGTAGATGTTCGAAGATCCACATTGCTGCAGTCATAACCTGTGGGTAGTCCGCTGTCCTCGGTCGGCCCGAATACCAAAGTGTTAGGCTGGCGTCGGTCATGGTCGCTCAGATCTGATGTCAGTACGCCGTGGTACTAAAGCGCATGACCGACGCCATATCCTCAGTCTTTCTTGCCCCAGATGTCAGAAGGCCTTAAAAAGAAAGGCCATAGCCAAAAATAGAAAAATACCCAATCACCAAAATAGCAACAATAGATACACTACAAACCACACAGCCACCCCAAACTACAGAGGGGAAGGAGGGAGGGTAAATTGGACTGCAGCAATGTGGATCTTCGAACATCTACATTTATGGTAGGTACAAAACTGTACTATGTTCTTCATCTCACATTGCTGCAGTCATAACCTGTGGGTAGAATCCCAAAGCAGAGGCAAAGGGAGGTTGGTAAAATCAGATAGCATTAGGAGCTGCTAACATGCCCTGTAAAACTGCAGTGGCAAACCCAGCCCTAGATTTGGAATAAAGAGGAAGATGGTAATTTTAGAAAAAGTGTACACTGAACTCCAGGTAGCTGCCTCCAAAATATCCTTAGTAGCTACTCCCCTTAAAAAAGCAGTAGAAGTGGCAGTAGCCCTAGTGGAATGAGGTCTGATTCCAGCCGGAACCTCCTTACCATGATGAGAATAACAAAAAGCAATGCAATGGCCAATCCACTTAGAAATAGTTTGTTTTGAAACAGGTTTTCCTTGAGATCCCAAGGCAAAAGAAATGAATAACTGTTGGGACTGTCTGAACCCTTTAGTTCTGCTCAAATAATAACGTAGCTGCCTGTGAATGTCCAAAGAATGCAAAATTTTTTCCCCCTTATTTTGGGGATCAGCATAAAATGTAGGCAGATGAATAGATTGGTTTAAGGCCACATTAGAAACAACTTTAGGCATAAAAGTAGGATTAGTACGTAGTGAGACCCTATCCTTATGAAATATCAGGAAGGGTTCAACTGCCATTAGAGCCTGTAATTCAGATACCCTTCTAGCAGACATAATGGCCAACAAAAAAGCAGTCTTCCAAGACAAAAACTTCAACTCTGAAGTAGCTGCAGGTTCAAAAGGAGGTAATGTGAGCTTTTCCAACACAAAATTGAGATTCCAGGAAGGAGTAGGAGCTCTACGTGGGGGTCTTATGTTCTTTGCCCCTCTAAGAAATTGCTTGAACAAAGGGTGAGAGAATAATGTGGGTCACAGTCATAGTGAGCAGAAATGGCTGCAGCATGAACTTTTACAGAGGAGAAAGACAAACCCTTCTCTAATAATTCTGTAAGATACTGAAGTGAAACACTCAAATTAGGCACTGAAACATTAAAGCTCTTTGTCTTGCTCCAAAGAAAAAATCTCCTCCATTTATCAGCATAAACTTTCCTTGTACTAGGCCGTCTGGCCTCCAAAATGACATTCAAAACTTGTTGAGGAAGCTGCGACCCCCCCCGGGTCTAAAACAGAATACGCCATGCTGCCAGATGCAGGGACTGAATCCTGACATTGCGGAAATGATTGCTTGCCTGGGACAAAAGGTGTGGAATTAATGGCAAAGGCCAAGGAGGCTCCCGTACTAAAGTCCTCAGCAGAGGGTACCAGTGCTGCCGTGGCCAATCTGGAGCTATCAGAATCATGCAAGGCTTGTCCTGCCTGACCTTTAGGAGCACCTTGGGAAGGAGAGGCAGAGGAGGAAAGGCATAAACGTGAAGGTTGTTCCAACTGAATGATAGAGCATCCACTTTCCAAGCTTTTGGGTGAAACAGCTTTGTGCAAAACTTTGGCAGTTGGTAATTCAGTGGAGAAGCGAACAGATCTATGTCTGGAGTCCCCCAAGCCACCGTCAACTGTTGAAAAACATGAGGATCCAATTTCCACTCGTGGGGATCCACCATCTGTCTGCTCAAAACATCTGCTAAGGAGTTCTGTGCTCCTGGCAGAAACCTTGCCTGAAGAGTGAGTCGCAAACTGAGAGCAGTCTCCCACAAAATCATAGCTTGTCTGCAAAGAGGGTACGAATGGGTACCCCCCTGCTTGTTGATGTACCACATGACTGTTGTGTTGTCTGTCTGAATCAACACTTGTCCTGGGTGAAGTAGATCCTTGAAAGCCATCAATGCAAATTGGACTGCTAACATCTCCTTCATGTTGATATGCAGATGTTGTAGTCTGGCAGGCCACGTGTCTTGAACCCATTTTCCATTGAAGTGTGCTCCCCAAGCCATGTCTGAGGCATCTGTCGTTAAGATCTGACTCGCCTCTGGTCGGGTCACAGAGAGTCCCTTGTTTAGGTGACATTCCTGAGCCCACCACAAAAATTCCTTTGGATGCAAGGTATCATCTGAATGACAGTGTCCAAATCGTGGCAGTGTTGAGTCCATACGCTTTTGAGATACCATTGTAGCTTCCTCATATGCAGTTTGGCATTGGGAAGCACCAGAATACAAGATGCCATGAACCCCAAGGCTTGAAGGACTGTCCTTGCAGTCAGCCTGGACCGTAGAGACAATTGTTGGAAGTAAAGGGTAAGATTTCTTTGTTTGTCCGGGGTCAAAATGCCATCTGAGAGGCTGTATTCAGTCTCACACCCAGAAAGCACATGTCCTGAGAGGGTACTAGACTGGACTTTGTTTCGTTCACAGAATACCCTAGGCACCTTAACACTGCCATAACATACTGTAGATGGTGAAGTAGCTTGACTTTGTCTTGAGCCAGAATCAGGCAATCGTCCAAATAAGGATAAATTTGTATTCCCCTTAACCTTAAGAAGGCTATCACCGGTGCCAGGACCTTTGTGAACACCCTGGGCGCAGTAGATAAGCCAAAGGGCAATGCAGAGAACTGATAATGTAAAGTCCCAGCCCGAAAACGCAGGAACCTCCTGCAGCTGGGCCTGATAGGAATGTGAAGATAAGCCTCTTTGAGATCCAGAGTTACCATTCAGTGATCTTTGCCTAATAGAGGCAGAAGTTGTTGCAAAGTTAACATCTTGAATTTTGGAATGTCCAGGTATGTGTTGAGAATAGACAAATCCAGAATTAGCCTCCAAGTGTTTCCTTTCTTTGGTACAAGAAACAGGCGAGAATAAAATCCTAGGCCTACTTCTGACGGAGGGACCTCCTGGATAGCCCCGATGTTTAGAAGTAAAGAAATCTGTTTGTGAGCCTCCACCTTTTGCTGAGAAGGAACGTCTGGCATGCCTTTGAAAGGAGGCAAGGTGTGAAAATAAAACTTGTAGCCTTAATCTATAATGTCCAACACCCATTTGTCCTGAGTGACTAAAAGCCAATTTTGCCTGAAAAGTGCCAACTTTCCTCCCAGAGGAGCTGCCAGA
This sequence comes from Protopterus annectens, assembly GCF_019279795.1. Classification (NCBI taxonomy): domain Eukaryota; kingdom Metazoa; phylum Chordata; order Ceratodontiformes; family Protopteridae; genus Protopterus; species Protopterus annectens. The sequence goes on along the minus strand of NC_056747.1, from coordinate 517,957,792 downwards.
CAGGAGGGATCTGGCAGCTGGAGATACAGGTCATTGGGTCTGTTTACGAAAAGGCTGGCCCCTGCCCTCACCTGAAGATTGTGCAGGGGAACTCCACGTCCTAGGCCTGAAAGAACCTTGAGCATGAGCTCTGCCCCTACCACGTCTAGATCTGCCCCTAGACTGTAAATCAGAAGAAGGATAAGCCCATCCCTTAGTAGGCCAATTTCTGCTAAACTTAGGGGGCTGCACCTGTAAAAAAATCCTTAACTGTTTGCATAGACTTAGCTTTGTCTTCCATTTTCTTCAAAACTGACTCCACAGGAGAACCAAACAGAACTTCAGACTGAAGGGGAGCATCCAAAATTCGAGCTTTAACATGCTCTGACAAGTTCTGATCCTTAAGCCAGGCGTGCCTACAAATAACTGATCCAGTGGCAGCCACCCTAGAAGAGGCCTGAAGAGCATCAAAACCACACTGCAAAGAATGCTTACCCACCAGATCAGAGGCATGAACTAAATCCTGCAATTCTTTACACTCAATGCCCTCTGCCAAAGCATCTACCTTAGATTTCAACTGACTTAGGAGAAAATTCTGGTACTTCAGCATATGAAACTGGCAATTCAAAGCCCTCATTGCTAGAGTGGAAGAGGTATACACTTTTTTACCCCACCTATCCAAAGCTCTAGAATCTTTATCCATAGGAACTGGATTCTTTACAACAGAAGCCCTGACACTCTTAGGTCCCTGGCTAATAGTTTCCGGGTCAGCTCACGGGCTCTTATACAAATATTTATGAGCCTCAGGCACTCTGTAATACCTGTCTGGCTTGACCGGGGCAGGAGGCAAAGAATCAGGATTAAGAGAAGCTTCAGAGAAAACATCCTGAACAACATCCAAAACAGGGGGTAAAGCCAAGGGCCTATGCTGTGGTAAAAACAAGAACTCCCTAAGTCTCTTTCTTGAATCTGAGAAATCCTGACCTTCCCACTTAAAATGCTCTCTCATGGAATGCAGGGTTTCAGAAAAAGAAAAATCCTCTGGGGGGGGGGAGCAGAAGGACTATAATCCTCTGCATCTGAATCAGAATAAGGAGGAAAATCCTGAATGTCTTCAGCCGAAGACTCCGAGTAATCTGAGGAATGCTCCAATCCTTCCACCTCTGGCTCCACCCTAGGCCTCTTATCTGGAGGGGGCAAAGAACCCCTGATTAAGGAAATTAAATCTTCTGCCATTTTCAGCATATGCTTTTTAGGTACAGAACCTGCAGAACTAGGGCTGACGCCAGAGGAAGACAAACCAGGCCTAACCTTGGAAGGTACCTTACAGACAGAAGTAGAAGGCCTAACCACCTTATGCAAAGAAGGGACTACAGAGACCTGAGAGGCCCCTTCAGCTTGACTCGACTCCTGAGAGGCCACATCCTGCAAAACTAAAGGTTCCCCCTGAGACTCAGCTGAAACCTCGGCTGGATCCACAGATTCCACCGTAGTTTCTAAAGAACCGGCGTCCGTAACGGACGACTCATCCTGCTTGGACTTTAACAATTTTTCCTTACGCTTCTTAGCGGTAGCGGGCGTCGGAGGATCCAACGGCATATTGTAATTACACCGCTTACCGAAGACAAGCCTAGCACAATCTAACCTGCGTTTAATGGTGCGCTTATTAAATCTAGCACAAAAGCGACACCCGACTACGTCGTGCTCAGGCCCCAAGCAAGGAATACAAAGAGAGTGGTAATCCCTATGAGGTATCTGTTTCCCACAAGAAATACAATTATTCACTTTTTCTGACATCCGGATTTAACTGAGGCAAGAAAAGACAAAATATTCCCAACGGGGTACTTAGCCCAACTTGGTCTTCGGTCTGAAACTCAGAATACGAAAATTTCAGGACGCCGAACGGCACTTGCAAAACGCTGCTTCGGACCATGCGGCAAGAAAGACTGAGGATATGGCGTCAGTCATGCGCTTTAGTACCACGGCGTACTGACGTCAGATCTGAGCGACCATGACCGACGCCAGCCTAACACTTTGGTATTCGGGCCGACCGAGGACAGCGGACTACCCACAGGTTATGACTGCAGCAATGTGAGATGAAGAACATTCATTGTTTCCAGGCTGTAACAATGTTGACTCCATAAACATTTTAAGTACCACTGAAGTTTACTCGTATGTAGTCTTGCATATGGAATTAGAAGAATGCAGGAGGCCATGAACCCAACGGCTTGCAGAATTTGTCTTGCAGATAGCATGGTTTTTGTGGCCACCTGTTTTGAAGCAAGTTACCAAATGAATTTGTTTTTCTGGAGTAAGGTAAGCCATCTGGGCAGTTGTATTCAAGCTTGCACCCAGGAATGTAATTTTTTGAGAGAGTACCAGTTGCGATTTCTTTTCGTTTATGGATACCCTAGACAAGTTAGAACCCTTTTTACAAATGCCAGATGTTTTAGAAGAATGTCGTTTTCTGCCTGAATTAGACAATCGTCCAGGTATGGATATATATGAATATTTCTTTGCCTGCAAAATACAATTACTGGAGCCAGGCACTTTATGAAGACCCTGGGCGCAGTAGATAAGCCAAAGGGCAGTGCAGAGAACTGGTAATGCAAGTAGCCTGCTTTGTAGCGGAGGTATCTTCTGCAAGATTCCCTGATTGGGATACGCAGGTAAGTCTCTTAAGTCTAGAGTTACCAACCAGGCAATCTTTGCCTAGCATAGGAAGTAACTGTTGAAGAGTCAGCATCTTGAATTTTGGAATGTCCAGAAATGTGTTTAGAATAGACAAATCCAGAACTGGATGCCAAGATTTGTCTTTTCTGAGTACCAGGAAAAGTCTTGAATAGAAACCTTGTCCCTTTTCCTCTTCTGGTACTGGCTGAATAGCCCCCATGTTCATGAGGGACAGTACTTGTTTCTGGGCCTCTACCCACTGATTTGAGGGCAGGTCTGGCCATCCGTTTGGGATTGGCAACGTGTGGAAATGAAATCTGTATCCCTGGGATACTATATTTAAAACCCATTTGTCCTGGGTTATAAGTTGCCAGTTTCTTGCATGAAGTGCCAGTTTTCCCTCCAAAGGGGCGGCTAAAAGGTAAGTCCTTGGTAAGTGTAATGGGAAGTCATTGAGACCATTTACCATAGGGAGGTGCCTTGTTTCCAGATTTGGAGGAGGAGGCACCCCCATTGTTTTGCTTGTGACTGAAACCTGGAGCCTTTGGAATGTCTGGGTTTGACTTGAGTGGCTCTCGAAGGAACTGGAAAGGTCAGTGCCTACTAAATCTTGGAGGTTGCACTTGTAAGAAATCTTTCACAGTTAGCAGAGATTTAGCTTTATCTTCCATCTTTTTTAAAACTTCTTCAGCCTTATTACCAAAGAGACGGTCCTGTTGTAAAGGAGCATCCAACAATTTTGCTTTAACATGATCACGCAGAGTTTGCTCTTTGAGCCAAGCATGCCTTCTTAGCACACACCCAGTTACAGCAGCCCTGCAAGAGACCTCCAAAGAATCAAAACCACATTGCAAAGTATGTTTTCCAACTTGTTCAGCTGAAAGCAATAAATCCTGTAAATTTTTATTTTCCATACAGTCAGAAATTAACATAATTTTCTGTTTAAGCAGTCCCATGATATGCTGTTGATATTTAAACATATGAAACTGACAGTTTAAAGCCCTGATTGCCAAGGTTGCAGAAGTGTAAACCACCTTACCCCATCTATCCAGCGCCCTGGAATCTCTATCAGAAGGGGTAGGATTTTTAGCAGTAGAGGCCTTAATGCCCTTGGGACCCTGAGAAATGGTTTCAGGATCTGCAAAAGGATTTTTGAAAAGGAATTTGTGGGAGTCAGGAACCCTGTAGTATCCGTCTGGCTTACAAGGAGCTGGAGGCAGAGAATCAGGAGCCATACTGGATTCTGAAAAAACATCATCAACAATGTCTAGAACAGGAGGGTATAGCCAAAGGCCTATGCTGAGGAAGAAGAAGAAAATCCCCAAGTCTCTTTTTAGATTCAGAGAAATCCTGACTTTCCCAATGGAAATGTTCCCTTAAGGTATGCAAAGTTTCCCAAAAGAAAAATCCTCAGGGGGAGAAGCAGAAGGAATGGAATCTTCTGCATCAGAGTCCTCATAAGTAGGCATAGACAAATCCTGTTCAATAGAAGAGTCAGAAGAAATAGAATCCTGTTCAGAAGATTCATAATCAATGTCTTGCCTAGGCCTCTAAGAGGGGGGGTTGGCTACCCCTGATCAGAGTAATTAAATCTTCAGTCATTTTGATCATTTGTTTTTTAAACATAGGGGCCTGCACATGTGGCCCAGGTGTTGTTTTTTTAGACATAGTTTTGAAGTTGGTGTCGGTCTAATATACAAATCTGCAAGTCTGAAAACACCCTCAGAAGCCGGTGTCTGCACAGCGGCTCCGGACCCATCTAAGGTAGAGACATCAGCGGGTTCCATAATTGAAGCATCTCGCGGCATACAGGACTCCAAATGTGTCTCAGTAGAGGCCTGCAAATCAGAAGTAGCAGGTATCAGAGGCTGAGAAAGCACCTCACTGAGTACTGGTGACTGGCTTAGGAGAAGCGTCTCATCAGTTTTGGACCTTGACGGCCTATCTCTGTCTTTTTTTTTTTTTTTTTTTTTTTTTGCGTTTTTTAGGTATTCCGGTAGTCGGATTGCTAACCGATGACATTGCTGGATAATTAAAGCGTGAGCCAAAACATTTAGAAGCAAAAATATACAGACGTTTAATAGTGCGTTGATTAAATTTAGCACAAAACCGACAGCAAGGTACATTGTGGTCAGGGCCTAGGCAAGGAATACAGTACAAATGAAAATCCTTATGAGGTATTTGCTTCCCACAAGTAATGCAATTATTAACTTTTACTGACATCGGTAAGGAGCAAGAAAAAAAGTTTCCCCAACGGGGTACTTAGCTTTTTAGTTTAAGACTTCGGTTCTGAAACTCTAAAACGAAAATTTCAGGAGTCGCCGACCGGCACTTGCGAACTGCTTCTGCTTTGGGCACCGCGTGGCAAGAAAGACGGATGTAATGGCGTCTGCTGCATGTTTTATACCCCTGACAACCTGACGTCATGGAAGAAGGGACAGCAACCGACGCAGGACCCAAGACTTTGTTAATCAGACCGACTGAGGGCAACATGCCAGCAGATTACCCAAATCTAATGACTGCAACAGTGAAACATGAAGAACATCAAAAAAACAACAAAACACCGCACATACCTACACTAAACGTAAGCAGGGGGACTGTGCCCCCCACACCCCCCCTACTTATACATACTAACTCAAGAGATTGCACAAACGTAGGAAAAAAAAAAAAACTCAAACACACACATATTCTACATACACAAGTTTCAAAAACGCTCACATACACTCACTCACATGAAAGTCCAAACACAAACATCCCAAAACAAACAATTCCCGTAATGTAGTGTCAATGCATAAGCGCGGATTCAACATATTCGCATTCACACTTATGCACTTTCGCTATTCTGAAGTTCGGCTTCATGCACTCTAAATGCTAAAATTCCAGATTTATATAGGGGCGTCTACTTTATTGCATCAAAAGAACACACTGAATTTCATTTTATCGAGAAGAGTTAGCGACCTCTAAATATCAAAGTCACACCATCAACTCACTTCATCGAATGTCTGCAACAAAACCTCCAAATGAACTTTGCGGAATGTGTTCATTGTGGGGAAAAGAAACAAGAAAAACAGTAGAGGAAGTTCCCATAAACTGTTATTAGTTTAAAGAGATAGTACTTAAAAGTATGTAATACTAGCTTAGGATGCTCACTCTTCAGGCATAACTGCTGTTCCTGCATTTCAAAACAGTATGACACAAACTTTAAAGCTTTTCAACATTTTCAATGGAGAACGCAGTACAGTTGAGTTCGAGGAAATTGACCCTTACCCCACTGTAGTGAGATCTTGGAGTTGTTATATAAAATTTATGGGGGGTTAAGTGGCATAGCCCCCACATGGGAGGTGCAGGTGGGCTTGCCTGCCTGCAAAAGTGTTGAAAGAGATTTATATTTTGTTAAATGATGTTTGTTGGTCAAGGAGGTGCTCTGACTGCAGTGCCCTGGCAGTTCTGGTGCGGACATTTGATAAATTGTGAGTCGATGTGACTTTTCGATATATACTGGTCTCAATGAACTGGTTGCGATAAAATGAAATTCGACGTTGTGTTCTTTCACGACTATGAAGTAGACATACATTATATATAGTTTTATATACATATATATATATATATATATATATATATATATATAGATATAGATATATAGATGTATATATATAGATATATACTCACACACACACACACACACACATATAGATACAGATATAGCAATATATACATACATACACACACACACACACACACACACACACACACACACACACTTATTTATCCTTTGTTGACCAGTTAGCTGCACTAGGCTAGTGGCCACTTTTCAAGAGACCTAAGGTGGCATTTATACTACTAGGGGAAATTCTGCCAGGCATCAGGGAACTTCCCTTGTCATTGTTGTTAGTGGGAACCATTTTGGAGGAACACTTTCTGTTTCTGTTCCAGGCGCAAAGGTGGCCCGGAGAAAGAGGGAGGCAGATGAAGACAGATGATGAAGTAGTGAAAGAAATGAAGGAGAAAGCGAATATCGAGACCAAAGAATGCAGGATTCGGAGGAAATGTTTCAAAGAAACCTGTTTGATGGAGACAGGGTTGCCAGATGTCCCTATTTGGGCAGGACTGTCCCGAGTCCCGCAGCCTGATCCCGAGTCCCGCAATGCTGGTTTAAATACCGGCCAGCCTCCGCTTTGTGTTTTTTTTTTTTTTTTTTTTTTTTGATTGGCCCGTATACCTGGCATACAGGCCAATCAAAAATCGCTAAACATGGAGCTTCTTCTGTTCCGCATTAAACAGAAGTAGCTCCAAGTTTAGCGATTTTTGATTGGCCCGTATGCCGGTATACGGCTAATCAAAAATCGTTAAACGCGGAGCTACTTCTGTTGAATGCGGAACTCCAATGTTCCGCATTAAACACGAGAAGCTCCGTGTTTAGTGTAGATCTACTGTTCTTTAATGTGCAACTCTGTTCCGCATTAAAGAGTTTTTTTTTTTTTTTTTTTTGCTCTGGCAACCCTGGATGGAGATGAATCAGAAAATGATGGCTGTATAATTACAACTCTCCAGTCAGGAAGGTTGCAGGATGATTTACTTAAAGAAATGGTGGTGCATAGTGAGCCAAAAAAAATGAAGATGTTTCCTGGAGGGAGATTATGGAGAAAATATAAAAGAAGGATGCAGACACAATCCTGGAAAACTGGTGAGACGGAAAAGAAAACAAATATGCAAAGTAAAATAAGGCAAAAGTGGAGTAGCAGAAAAGAAGGCAGAAGAAAATGAAAAATGATAGTATGTTGTAAGTATTCAAAGTAAAGAAGATAAAGAAATTGACAGGTGTGAAGTGTGGGGCAATTTAATAGCTCCTTTGGGTGTAAAAGCACACAAGGTAACAGCATTTATTCTCATTAACAAAGACATTTTCTAACATTATATTTCAGACTGCTTTTTCATTGGAAACTTTTCTTGGAGAATATGAAAAGACTAACCCATGGAATCTTTGTGATAAAACCATTTAACATGGAAACGGAAACAAAAAAGATGAGTCATGTACAATTTCAAACAGAGGTAGAAACAGACTTTTGAAAGGACATTTGAAAGCTTTATCTAAAGAAGTACTGGACATTGCAAAAGTTTATGACAAAAGGGGTTTATGGAATGGTGGCTGGGACTGTAATATTGTGTTAAAAATAGAAAGAAAAAAATTATACATATACCAAGCATGATAAATGTGGAGGGGAAAAGGGGTGTTGCAAAACATTACAGACAACCCAAAACATATTTCTTTTGTGGAAAAGGACATTTGCTAAGTAACTGTGACAAAAAAAATGTTATTTGTGGGGAAAATGGGACAAGATGCATAAAATGTGAATTGAAATGTTATAAATATATTAAAATTGGACATTTATGGATGGATTGCAAAAATGAAAATAACAGTAAGGAAAAAGAGAACGAAAGGGAAGAAAATGAACGAAGAGGAGAAATTTTTTAAGTTGTAGAAATAGAATAATAATTAGATGAGAAAAAAAATAATAAAAAGAGGACAGAGGAAGGTTCTGAAATAAGTGATAAAGACAAGAAAATGGGAAGTAGTAAAAGGGAAAAATAATTCTTTTGGCAAACGGGTAAAAGAGAAAAAGAAAATTTAAGTACAGAAGAAAAAAAATGGATGAAAAGAATACCTACAGCTAATGATTTGGGATTGGTAGAGTGGTTAAGGTGTTTGACTCACAAACTCAAGGTACAGTGTTTGATTCTTACCTTTGGAAAGGATATCGGTGAGGCTTACACTGGGCTATTAACAAAGCTAGCCTAGTAATTGGCTATGAACTTATGAAACCATGACTATAAGATAAAAGGAAAATTAAAAATTTACAGCATTCTGTAAATGCGAATAGTATTAAGAACATAGTAAGAATAGGAATTTTGGAGGGTGTAATACATACGCTGTAGATGTAATTATATTAGAAGACAATATTTTTAACAAATGAAAGATTACAAAAAAAACTATGGGAAGGAAAATTCTAGAACAGCTGTATTCTGTAGAAATGCAGTAAAGATATTAGATGGAAAGTACGGTTTTGTACCTACCATAAATGTAGATGTTAGAGTGTATACACTGCTGCAGTCATTACACTTGGGTTATCCTGCCGTCAGGCGGTCCCCTCAGTCGGCCTGAGTTCCAAAGTCTTGGTCCGGCGTCTGTTGCTGTCGCTTCTTCCCTGACGTCAGTGTGACACGGGTAAATAAGATGCAGCCGACGCCATTTTCTTCAGTTTTTCTTGCCCCAGATGTCAGGTGCCCCCAAAGGTAGGCTATGCAAATTTCTAATAAAACCTACATAAGAAAAGCAATCAATAACTTTCACAAATACTCCCCCCATAGGTAGCAAAGGGTAGAAAGCTTAGGTACGTACCAGCAAGTAAGAGGGGAAGGAGGAAGGGTAACCTAGACTGCAGCAGTGTATACACTCGAACATCTACATTTATGGTAGGTACAAAACTGTACTATGTTCATCGTGTTACACTGCTGCAGTCATTAGACTTGGGTAGAATCCCAAAGCTGAGGTAGGGTGGCTGGTTCTATAAGGCATTAGGAGAGGCTATAAGGCACTGCAGCACTGCAGTGGCAAAGCCAGCTCTGGATTTAGAGTAGAGTAAAGAGGCAGATGGTAATGCTTGGTGAAGGTATGTACAGAACTCCAAGTTGCTGCTTCCAAAATGTCCTTGGTAGGTACTCCTCTGAGGTAGGCAGTTGAAGTGGCTGTTGCCCTGGTGGAATGAGACCTAATACTGTTAGGTACAGTTTTCCCATGGTGTGTATAGCAGAAACGTATGCAGTGTCCTATCCATTTTGAAATGGTCTGTTTTGAAATAGCTTTTCCCTGTGCTCCTGCAGCATATGCTACAAACAATTGCTCAGTTTTTCTGAAAGCTTTTGTTTTGTCCAAGTAGAAGCGCAACTGCCTGTGTATGTCCAGGGAATGCAGAAGTCTCTCCCCTTTATTCTGTGGATTTGGATAAAAAGTTGGCAAGTGAATAGTTTGGTTTAGAGCCACACTTGATACCACCTTTTGCATAAAAGTAGGGTTTGTTCTTAAAGACACCCTGTCTTGGTGGAAAATGATGAAAGGTTCCACTGCCATTAGTGCCTGTAATTCTGAAACTCTTCGTGCTGAGGTTATTGCCAGGAGCAGAGCAGTTTTCAAAGAGATTTTAAATCTGCTGAGTTAGTTGGCTCAAAAGGAGGTAAAGTTAATTTTTCCAACACGAAGTTGAGGTCCCAAGTTGGAGTTGGTGCTCTACGGGGCGGTCTTATGTTTTTAGCCCCTCTGAGGTACTGTTTTAGCAAAGGATTAGAAAAAATAGGTGGGCCCATGTTGTAATGAGCAGAGATGGCAGAGGCGTGGATCTTGATGGATGAAAAGGTGAGGCCTTTGTCCAGCATCTTAGTTAAATATTGTAATATCTGAAGAATATTTGGGACAAGAGGGTCAAGGCTGTGAGCCTGATTCCAGGCACAGAATCTCTTCCATTTAACCAAATAGGCTTTCCTGGTGCTAGGCCTTCTGGCCTCCAGAATGGCATCCATAACAGCTTTGGAGAGAGGCATTGCTTGCTTGACTAAGGAATCTGCCATGCACCCAGCTGGCTGTGAAGTATCTGATTGTTGTGCTGAGTCAGAATATGTGGGATTTGAGGCAAAATCCAGGGTGGACCCTGTGCTAAGTTCTTTACGATTGGGTATTAGTGCTGGTGTGGCCAGTCTGGGGCAATCAGGATCATCTTTGGCTTTTCTTGCCTGGCTTTTATGAGTACCTTTGGAAGGAGAGGTAGTGGTGGGAAAGCATATACTTGTAGGTTTTTCCAGTTGAATGAGAGGGCATCCACTTTCCATGCTTGTGGGTGGTAAGTCCTTGTGCAGAATTTCTGTAGCTGACAATTCATTGGGGATGCAAACAGATCTATGTCCGGGCTCCACCATTTTTGAGTTATCATTCTGAATATTTGTGGATGTAATTTCCACTCGTGCGGATCCATGATGTTTCTGCTTAAGTCGTCTGCCAGTGTGTTTTTCTCTCCTGGCAGGAATTGTGCTTGCAGATGAACTTGATAGGTTAGAGCTGTGTTCCACAAGGTCATGGCTTGTCTGCAGAGGGGATAAGAATGAGTGCCCCCTTGCTTATGTACCACATAACTGTGTTGTTGTCTGTCTTTAGTAGTAGTTGTCCTGGATGCAGAAGGTCCTTGAAAGCTCTAAGGGCATTTTGTACAGCTAGCATCTCTTTTTGATTGATGAGAAGATTCCTTTGTTCTGCGGGCCACTTGCCCTGAATACATTTTCCTGCCATGTGTGCTCCCCAGGCATAATCCGATGCATCTGTTGTCAGTGTTTGCCTGGCTGTGGGTTGAGTTAAAGGCTGTCCCTTGTTGAGGTGACATGCTTGAGCCCACCATCGAAACTCCTGTTGTAGGCAAGGAATTAGTGGTATTACTGTTTCCAAACTGTGACAGTGTTGAGACCAGACGCTCTTTAGGTACCACTGTAGTTTCCTCATATGCAATCTGGCATATGGAATTAGTAGTATGCAAGATGCCATGTAACCCAAGGCCTGCAAAATTTTTCTTGCAGGGAGTTGGGCCTTTGTTGCCATCAATTGAAAATATTGAGTCAGTTGTCCTTGCTTGTCTGGCGTGAGATAAGCCATCTGGGCCGTTGTATTTAAGCTGGCACCCAGGAATATTCTCTCTTGTGAGGGCACTAGTTTTGACTTCTTTTCGTTTACTGTGTACCCTAGGCAACTTAACTTTTTTACAAATGCCAGATGCTTTAGAAGAATGTCCTTGCTCTCTGCTTGAATCAGGCAGTCGTCCAGGTACGGATAAATTTGAATTCCTTTCTGTCTGCAAAATGCAATTACTGGTGCCAGGCACTTTGTGAAGACTCTGGGCACAGTAGATAAGCCAAAGGGCAGTGCAGAGAATTGGTAATGCATTGAACCAGCTAAGAATCTGAGGTATCTTCGGCAGTTTTGTCCGATAGGGACATGCAGGCATGCCTCCTTGAGGTCCAAAGTTACGAGCCAAGCTTTCTTGCCCAGCATGGAAAAAAGCTGCTGTAGTGTCAACATTTTGAATTTTGGAACATCCAGGTAAGTGTTTAGAGAAGAAAGATCCAGAATGGGCCTCCAGGCTTTGTCCTTTCTGGGGACCAGAAAGAGTCTCGAGTAAAATCCTTGTCCTCACTCCTGTGTTAGTACCTTTTGAATAGCTCTTATGTCCATGAGTGCTGTAATTTGTCTTTGAGCCCATTGATTTGGTGGCAGATTTGGCATTCCTTTTAACTTTGGCAGAGTGTGAAAGTGGAACTTGTAACCTTGAGATACAATGTTGAGGACCCATTTGTCTTTGGTGATCATATGCCAATTGTGACAGAAAAGTGCCAGTTTTCCTCCCAAGGGGGATGCCAAGAGGGAAGTGTTTGGCAGCTGTAGTGGGAAGTCATTGGGGCTGTTTTTTATAAGGTTGAGGCCTGTCTTCCCTTTCTTTCTGGGTTGATGCACCCCATTGTCGAGGCCTGTAAGGACCTTGTGGTTGACCTCTACCTCTTGGACGTCTGTATCTGCCCCTTTGAGGTCTGTCTTTAACTGGAAAGGACCAATTCTTTGTTGGCCAATTTCTGCTAAATCGAGGAGGCTGAACCTGTAAGAAATCCTTCACTGTTTGCATAGATTTTGCCTTATCCTCCATTTTCTTTAATGCCTCTTCTGCCTTAACTCCAAATAAAACATCCTGCTGCAAAGGTGCATCCAATAATTTTGCTTTAACATGATCTGGTAACGTCTGTTCTTTTAAGCAAGCATGTCTTCTAACGACAGATCCTGTAACTGCTGCTCTACAGGAGGCCTCTAATGAATCAAAACCACATTGCAAAGTATGTTTTCCCACTTGTTCAGCTGCATGCAATAAATCCTGCATTTCCTTATAATTAGGAGGATCTGAATTTGGAAGCATTTTTTGTTTCAACTGAGACATCAAAATATTGCTGATATTTTAGCATGTGAAACTGGCAATTTAAGGCCCTCATTGCTAAAGTTGCAGATGTATATACTTTCTTCCCCCATCTGTCTAATGCTCTGGAATCTCTGTCAGAGGGGAATGGATTTTTTGCTGAAGAGGCCTTTACTCCTTTGGGACCCTGAGAAATAGTTTCAGGGTCAGCAACAGGGCTTTTGTAAAGAAATTTGTGAGAGTCAAGGACTCTCTAGTATCTGTCTGGCTTAACTGGAGCAGGAGGCAAAGAATCAGGATTTAAACTGGATTCAGAATACACATCATCCACAATATCTAACACTGGCGGAATAGCAAGGGGTCTGTGTTGAGGTAATAAAAGGAAATCTCTAAGCCTTTTCTTGGATTCTGAATAATCCTGGCCCTCCCAATGGAAGTGCTCCCTCATGGTATGTAAGATTTCCCCAAAGGAGTAGTCCTCTGGCAGAGAGGCTGAAGGAATTGATTCCTCAGCATCAGAATCCTCATAAGGGGGTAAAGAGTATCCTAGGTCTGAGGAGGAATCTGAGGAGATGGATACCTGGTCAGATGAGTCATAGTCTGCATCCTGTCTAGGTCTTATCAGGAGGGGGGATGGGACCCCCCTGATCAGAGTGATTAGGTCTTCGGCCATTTTGAGCATTTGTTTCTTAGGCATGGAGGCCTGTCCTGGTGAATGCTGAAGTTGTTTGTTTGTTTTTAAAGGAGTTTTAGACTTAGCAGAAGATTTAATGGTTAACTGAGTAGGTCTGAAGACACCCTCTGAAGCTACGGGTTGTTCAGCTACTCTGGATCCCTCTGAAGGGTTAGTCTCAGTACGCTGTAAATCTGATGTGTACGAAGGCCCAGCCATCTCCAAGTGGGAGTCAGAGGCGGCCTGTGGTTCTAAAGAAGCAGTCGTCAGGGGCTGTGAAGGCGCCTCACTGAAAACCGGAGAACCGGCGACTGACCTAGAAGAGGCTTTGTCGTCAGTTTTGGGCCTCGGATGCCTGTCCTTGTCTTTGTGCTTTTTGTGTATTCCGGTCGTCGGTAGTTCCGACGGCATGGTGTAATTGAATTTTCTGCCAAAATAATGTCAGGCAAAATCAAACAGACGTTTAATAGTGTGCTTGTTAAACCTAGCACAAAACCAACAACCTGTGACGTCGTGGTCTGGGCCTAGGCATGGAATACAATAAGAATGGAAATCCTTATGAGGTATTTGCTTCCCACAAGAAATACAGTTATTAACTTTTACTGACATCGGTCTGAGGCAAGGAAAAGTTTCCCCAATGGGGTACTTAGCTTTGTAGAAGACTTTGATTCTGGATTCGGAATGAAAATCTCAGGAGTCGGCCGACCGGCACTTGCGAACTGCTTTTGCTTCGGGCACCGCGCGGCAAGAAAGAATGAAGAAAATGGCGTTGGCTGCATCTTATATACCCCTGGTGCACTGACGTCAGGGAAGAAGCGACAGCAACAGACGCCGGACCAAGACTTTGGAACTCGGGCCGACTGAGGGACCGCCTGACGGCAGGATAACCCAAGTGCAATGACTGCAGCAGTGTAACACGATGAACATCTTTAGCAAAAATGGGAAGATTAACCATTGTAGATTTAAAATGGAAAGAACAAGTATATGGAAGTATATTATATGCTTACACTAACTGCTAAGGGAAAGCTTATTTCAGAAGATTTTAAACTATGTAGTCATAAATATGAATATTATAACAGGAGACATGAACTGTGATTTAAGAGGCAAGCATAAAAAGAAAAGAAATGATACAAGAAAAATTTTAAAAGTTATAAGATGTGGCAAGTTAAAACTCTGGACAAAAAATCATGGACTTACAAAAAGGGGTATGTAGAGAACTGAAACATTATTTTATATTATCAGAAGTTTTAGTTGTAGGAGAAGAGAAGGTAGTTGGAACAGAGTTTTCTGGTCATCTTGCAATATGGCTAGAGATTAAAAAATAAGGAATATATAAAATAGGCAAAGGAATAACAAGGATAGATGAGAAAGCATGGAATGACGCAGGAAAGAGATTAGTAATACAGTTATGGAAAGATCATATTACCATGAGAGCATTTTAAAAACTGGTCTAAATGGTACAGGACAGCCAAGGAAAAATATAAAAAAATACTTTTTTTTACAGTGGCAATATGATGTGAGAAAAGTAGAGAAAGAAAAAAAATGAATTTTAGAAAATAAGAGAAAGTATTTTAACAAAGAAAAAGAAATATATGAAATAAATCAAGAACAAATACAAGAACTGTTACATAAGCAAAGATACTTTTATAAGGAAAAAGAGAGTATCCACTTAAGCAAATTAGCGAAGAAAGATGGTAGTGTAATGAAGGAAATAAAAAATGTAAAAAGGGGAAATAGAAAGAACTCTTGAAAAGATTATGAATAGTGTAGTACAATATGTACACGAAATCTTTAAAGAAAAAAGTAGGCAGTGACAAAACATGGAAAGTAAAAAAGTTAACAGAAAAAAAAAAGAGAATAAGAGTTGGAAAAGGAGATTTCTTTAAATGAGCTAGATAAAAGTATTAGGACAAGTAAATATAAATTCAGTTATAGGCCCAGATGGAATATGGTATGAAGTGTATAAAAATGTAAGGAATTGGCAAAAAATATATATATTTTTAAAGATTTGGAATGAATGGTTAAATGAGGTTTTATCTATAAAGAATGATGTAGTGGAATACTTAAATTCATATTAAAAAAGGAAGATAGAAGAGACAGGGATGTCTTCGCATAGGTTTCCTCCCACATTCTAAAGACATGCATATGGAGCATTTCTCCCCAGGTCTCCAATGAAAATAGGCTCTTGTCCTAGTTGAACTTTCCCAGTCAACAACTATTAAATAAATAAAAGAAAGAGAATTAAACTGGACACCAAAAGCACCAAACAATAACGAATATAAGATCTTTATGAAAATACAAAAGAAATGTGTAACTAAAATGGAAGATATGGAAGAATGCATATATAGTACAAAGGGGAAGGGTTGTCAAAAATGAATGACAAACTGAGGATATGAACAGACAAAAAAGTAAAATCATGACAAGAGACCTTAATAAGGCATTGGACACAACTGGATATAAAATCTTACATTATATTCTTTCATTACCTGTAAGTGAGAAAGTTAGGAAATTATGTATGACAGCATATAGTAACAATAAAGTAAAAATACTTGTGAATGGCTGGTTAAGCCAACAGGTACATATGAAGAGTGGTGTAAGACAGGGACGTCCAATGAGTTGCATACTGTTTGCATTAGTTATGAATATGATAGTATGTGAAATAAATTACAAAATGAAGGAGGCAGGTATACAACACCTGAAAGGTTAAGAATTCCAGCTCTGTTAACACATACAGATGACATTATAATTGCAAAAAATAAAATTTAGATAAAAAGTATGTTGCACAAATGAGTGTCTACAGATGATCGGGATGGCTTTAAATAAAGAAAAGTAAAGGTTTAAGTGATGTACTAAAGATCAGGGGTTCACATTTCACAATGAATGAAATTTCTGTGTTGCGTATAAAATTTGGGAATAAAGATGCAAGTAGAATTCAATAGAGAAAAACAATAGAAGAAATAAAGCAAACATCTATTTTCTGGAAAACACAAGTTATCATTCAGAAAAAAGGCTTATTTAATAAATTCAGTACTGATGGGAAAATAGCATACTTAGCAAGTGAATTTATGTAGGAAACAGTGTTTGAAAAGGAACATGCATTTCTGAAATGCAAAAAAGTAAAACGTTATGGGGAAAACTATGTAAAGAAGATTTTTTTTAAGATATAAAAGAAGTCGATAAAATAAACATGGATATGACTAAATATGGATATTACAAGAATAGAAGTAAATATGTTAAAAGAGTAGTTGAAATGTTATTTTATGTTATATGGAATGAAATAATAACTGAAATTATGTTTAACGGTAAGTGGATTTTGGCAATACTATTAAGCAAAATCAGATGGTGGTTACAGAAAAAGGAGTGGGGGGGTCTAATAGGGATGAAAATTTAGTATGACTGTGAAGAAAATTATGAACAGGTGTAAACAGATTTGCATATTTACATATACGTACATATGTAAATATTTGCAAATAGGTCTACTTTGCTTGGTTGAAAGCCCATATAATCTAACATTATTTTCGTGAGACAAAAATAATGAAAACTGAAATCCCAAACCACGCAATTTTTTCTCAGTGCAAGCAAACACTTTCCCAATGTGGGGAAATATGCCCTTTTCTTCCCCCCACTGTAGTGCAATCCCGGAGTTGGTATATATACAGTGGATATAAAAAGTGTACACACCCAATTTAAAATGTCAGGTTTGTGTGATATAAAAAAAATGAGACTACAATAAATCATTTCAAAACTTTTCCCACCTTTAATGTGGCCTATAACTTGTACAATTCAATTGAAAAACAAATCTGTTAGGGAAAAAAAATATAAAAAATGTAAAATAAGCTGGTTGCGTAAGTGCGCACACACAAACTAATACTTTGTTGAAGCAACTTTTGATTTAATTACAGTATTCAGTCTTCTTGGATTGGAGTCTTTCAGTATGGCATATCTTGACTTGGCAATATTTGCCCATTCTTCCTTGCAAAAGTGCTCCAAATCTGTCAGATTGCGAGGGCATCTCTTGTGCACACCCCTTTTCAGGTCACCCCACAGATTTTCTATTAGATTTAGGTCTGGGCTCTGGCTGGGCCATTCCAAAACTTTAATTTTCTTCTGGTGAATCCATCTTTTGTTGATTTGGATGCATGCTAGGGGTCACTGTCATGTTGAAAGGTAAAATTCCTCTTCATCTTCAGCTTTCTAGCAGATGCCTAAAAGTTTTGGGCCAAAAGTGACTGGTATTTGGAACTGTTCATAACTCTCTCCACCTTGACTAAAGGCCCAGTTCCAGCTAAACAGCAGTAACCCCAAAGCATGAAACTGCCACCACCATGCTTCACAGTGGGGATGGTGTTCTTTTGGTGATGCAAAGTGTTCTTTTTGCGCCAAACGTACCTTTTGGAATTGTGGCTAAAAAGTTCAACCTTGGTCTCATCAGACCATAACACATTTTCCCACATGCTTTTGGGAGACTTGATGTATTGTTTTGCAAATTTTAGCTGGGCCTGGATTTTTTTTTGTGTAAGAAAAAGCTTCCATCTTGCAACCCTACCCCAAAGTCCAGACATATGGATAATATGGGAGATTGTCATCACATGTAGCAAACAACCAGTAATTGCCAGAAATTCCTGCAGCTACTTCACTGTTGCTGTAGGTCTGCTGGGAGCCTCTCTGACCAGTTTTTGTCTCATCTTCATCAATTCTGGAGAGACGTCCAGTTCTTTGCAACATCACTGTTGTCCCATAATTTCTCCACTTTTTGATGACTGTCTTCACTATGTTCCATGGTATATCCAATGCTGTGGATATTTTTTGTACCCTTCTCCTGACATCCCTTTCAATGAGATAGTACAGTTGTGTACACTTGCCATAAATGTATATGTTCGAGTGTATTCACTGTTGCAGTCATTACATTTGGGTTATCTGCTTGCAGGTAGCCCTCAGCCTTGGGTCCTGCATCGGTTGCTGTCCCTTCTTCCATGACGTCAGGTCATTGGGGGTATAAAATATGCAGCTGACGCCATTACATCAGTTTTTCTTGCCCCAGATGTCAGGTGCCCCCCTAATGGGGAGCAATTAAATATAAAAGTACAAGGATATACCTCCAACAAAAAAGCAAATACACCAAAAAGGCTTTTAAGCATAGTAAAGGAAAGCAGAGGCATAGCCAAAAGAAGTTAGGGGGCTGGAGGGAGGGTAACCAGGACTGCAACAGTGAATACACTCGAACATCTACATTTATGGTAAGTGTACACAACTGTACTATGTTCTTTGTGTTTCACTGTTGCAGTCATTACATTTGGGTAAATTCTCAAAGCTATGGTTGGGGAGGAGGAATTTAGAAAGCATTAGGACCAGCTATAAGGCCCTGCAAGACTGCAGTGGCAAAGCCAGCTCTGGATTTAAAGAAAATTGGCAAATGATAATGCTTGGTGAAAACATGCACAGAACTCCAGGTAGCAGCTTCTAGGATGTCGTTGGTAGGGACGCCTCTGAGAAAGGCTTTAGAGATAGATGCCGCCCTGGTGGAGTGAGGTCTGATCCCCTGGGGGATAGGTTTTCCATGGTGCTTATAGCAGAAATGAATGCAATGGCCTATCCATTTAGAAATGGTTTGTTTTGAAAGAACCTTCCCGTCTGCCCCTGCAGTAAACGCCACCAGCAGTTGTTCACATTTCCTTTGAGGTTTAGTCCTGTCCAAGTAGAATCTAAGTCGTCAGTGCACATCTAAGGAATGCAGTATCCGTTCCCCTTTGTTCTGTGGATTGGGAAAGAGGGTTGGCAAATGAATAGACTGATTAAGAGCCACACTGGATACTACCTTGGGCATGAAGGATGGATTGGTTCTGAGGGACACCCTGTCCGCATGAAAGATGATGAAAGGTTCCACTGCCATAAGGGCCTGTAATTCAGATACCCTTCTAGCTGAAGTGATTGCTAAAAGAAAAGCTGTTTTCCAAGAAAGAAATGTTAAGTCTGCAGTAGCAGCTGGCTCAAAAGGAGGTAGAGTGAGTTTCTCCAAAACAAAGTTAAGGTCCCAGGCTAGGGTTGGGGCTCTCCTGGGTGGTCTCAATTTTTTGGCCCCTCTGAGGAACTGCTTGATCAGTGGATGAGAGAATAGGGGAGGTTCTGTGCTATAATGAGCTGAAATGGCTGAGGAGTCTATTTTAAGGGAGGAAAAAGACAGGCCCTTGTGAAGCATCTCAGTTACGTACTGTAAAATCTGAGGTAACTTGGGTGCTGCTGTGCTCATCCCTTGAGATTGGTTCCAGGCACAGAATCTTTTCCATTTTTCAGCATAAGATTTTGTAGTACTAGGCCTCCTTGCCTCTAAAATGATATCCATCACAGGTTTACTGAGGGATGGTAGATGAGAGATTATATATTTAGCCAGGCTGCAAGGTTCAGTGTTAGAAACTGAAGGTGCAGAATCTGGTTCTCCTGTTGAGACAACAGGGAAGGAGTCTGAGGCAGGTGCCATGGGGATAACCATGACAGACTGCGCAGGAGGGGGTACCAGTGTTGGCGTGGCCAGTCTGTTGCAATCAAAACCATCCTTGGTTTGTCCTGTTTGATTTTTAGTAGTACATTGGAAAGCAGAGGCGGGGGGGGGGGCATAGACTGATAGGTTTTTCCAGCTGAAGGACAGAGCATCCACTTTCCAGGCTTGCTTGTGGGGAGTCCTTGTGCAACATTTGTCCAACTAGTAGTTCTGGGGAGAGGCAAACAGGTCTACATCTGGGCTCCCCCATTTGCTTGTCAACATTTTGAAAATCCTTGGTTCCAGTTTCCACTGGTGTGGGTCCATGAGGTTTCTGCTTAGTCCATCTGTCAGTGTATTTAATTTTCCTGGCAGGAATTGAGCTTGTAGGTGCACCTGGTAGCTCAAGGCTGTGTTCCACAATGCCATGGCTAGTCTGCAGAGGAGGTAATAATGTGTACCCCCTTGCTTGTTTTTGTACCACATAACAGTGGTGTTGTCCATCTTTACCATAAGTTGTCCTGGAAGAATGTGGTCCTTGCAGGTTATCAGAGCATTCTGTACAGCTAACATTTCTTTTTGATTGATATGCAGGTGCATTTGACTTGGGTTCCATTTGCCATGAATGCACTTCCCTGCCAGGTGAGCCCCCCATGCAAAGCCTGATGCATCTGTTAGGGTTTGAGCAGCAGGGGATGGTGTGAAAGGTAGCCCCTTGTTTTGGTGGCAGGCCTCTGCCCACCAAAGGAATTCTGGGTGTAGGCAAGAATTCATAGGAATCATTGCTTCTAGATCCTGAGAATGTTGACACCATAGGCTTTTTAGATACCACTGTAATTTCCTCATATGCAGTCTTGCATATGGAATTAGAAGAATACAGGAGGCCATGAACCCCAAGGCTTGCAATACTTGTCTTGCAGATAAGCAGGGTTTTTGTGGCCACTTGTTTGAAGTAGGTTGTCAAATGAATTTGTTTCTCTGGCGTGAGGTAAGCTATCTGGGAAGTTGTATTCAAGCTTGCTCCCAGGAATATAATTTGTTGACAGGGTACCAGGTGTGATTTCTTTTCGTTTATGGTGTGCCCCAGACAAGTTAGAACCCTTTGTACAAAGGCCAGATGATTCAAAAGTATGTCTTGGCTTTCTGCCTGAATTAGACAATCGTCCAGGTATAGGTATATTTGAATATTTATTTGCCTGCAAAATGCAATAACTGGAGCTAGGCACTTTGTGAATACCCTGGGTGCAGTAGATAAGCCAAAGGGCAGTGCAGAGAACTGATGGTGTGTGTAGCCTGCTTTGAAGCGTAGGTATCTTCTGCAAGGGTCCCTGATTGGGATGTGCAGGTATGCTTCTTTTAAATCTAGGGTTACCAACCAGGCATCTTTGCCTAGCATAGGAATTAATTGGTAAAGAGTCATTATCTTGAATTTTGAAATTTCCAAAAAGGTGTTAGGAGTAGACAGGTCCAGGATAGGATGCCATGAATTGTCTTTTCTGGGTACCAGGAAAAGTCTCGAGTAGAAACCTTGTCCCTTTTCCTCTTCCGGTACCAGTTGAATAGACCCCCATGCTTAAAAAAGAAAGTACTTGCTTTTGGGCCCCTGCCCACAGATTTGGGGGTAGGTCCGGCCAGCCGTTTGGTGTTGGCAACATGTTGAAGTGAAATCTGTATCCCTGGGACACTATATTTAAAAAACATTTGTCCTGGCTAATGAGTTCCAGTTCTTTGCATGAAGAGCAATCTTTCCCCCCAAAGGGGCAGTCAGTTGATAAGTGCTTGGAAATTTTAAACGGAAGTCATTGAAACAGTTTTCCATAGGGGGGAGTCTTACTCCCAGATTTGGAAGTGGAGGCCCCCCCACTGCTTAGTCCTGTGTGTCACCTGGGACTTTTGCTGTGTCGGGGTTTTGCTTGAAAAGACCTGTAAGGGACTGGAAAGGACCAATTCTTAGAAGGCCAGTGCATACTAAATCTTGTAAGAAATCTTTAACAGTTTGCATAGATTTAGCTTTATCTTTCATCTTTTTAAAGAACTTCCTCAGCCTTGTTGCCAAACAAGCGGTCCTGATTTAAGGGAGCATCCAACAATTTAGCTTTAACATGATCAGGCAAGGATTACTCCTTTAGTCAAGCATGCCTTCTGAGCACAGACCCAGTAACAGCGGCCCTGCAAGACACCTCTAAAGAATCAAAACCACACTGCAAAGTATGCTTGCCAACTTGTTCAGCTGAATGCAATAAATCCTGCAAATCTTTATTCTCCACACAGTCAAAAATCAACATCATTTTCTGTTTAAGCAGTCCCATGATATGCTGTTGATATTTTAGCATATGGAATTGACAATTTAAAGCCCTGATTGCTAAGGTTGCAGTAGTATAAATCTTTTTACCCCATCTATCCAGCACCCTGGGGTCTCTATCAGAAGGGGTACGATTTTTAGCAGTAGAAGCCTTAATGCCCTTGGGCCCCTGAGAAATGGTTTCAGGGTCCGCAACAGGATTCTTGAAAAGGAATTTGTGGGACTCAGGAACCCTGTAGTACCGGTGTGGTTTATTAGGGGCTGGAGGCAAGGAATCAGGGGTCATACCGCATTCCGGAAACACATCAACAATGTCTAGTACAGGAGGTATAGCCAAAGGCCTATGCTGAGGAAGAAGGAAATCCCAAAGCCTCTTTTTGAATTCAAAGAAATCCTGACTTTCCCAGTGGAAATGCTCCCTTAAGGTATGTAAAGTTTCCCCAAAAGAGAAATCCTCAGGCAGAGAGGCAGAGGGAATGGAATCCTCTGCATCAGAGTCCTCATAAGTAGGTATGGACAAATCCAGATCATTAGAAGAGTCAGAAGAAGCAGAGTCCTGTTCAGAAGATTCATAGTCAAGTTCAATCCTAGGCCTCTTGGAGGGGGGGGGGGGGTGACTACCCCTTATTAGAGTAATTAAATCTTCAGCCATTTTGATCATTTGTTTTTTTAGGCATAGGGGCCTGAACATGTGGCCTGGGCGTCGGTTTTTTAGACATAGATCGAGATTTAGGCCTTAGTACTGAAGTTGGAGTCGGTTTAATATGCAAGTCTGTAGACCTGAATACATACCCTCAGAAGCCGGTGCTTGCTCAGCAGTTCCAGACCCACCCAAGGAAGAGACATCCGCGGGTTCCATATGTGAAGCATCTTGCGGCATATCGGACTGCGAATGGGTCTCAGTAGAGGCCTGCGAATCAGAAGTAGCGGGTATCAGGGGGCTGCGAAAGCATCTCACTGAGTACCGGCGAACTGGCTTAGGAGAAGCATCGTCGGCAATTTTGGACCTTAACAGCCTGTCTCTGTCTTTTTCTTTGCATTTTTTCGGTAATCCGATAGTTGGATGGCTAACAGACGTCACTTCTGAATAATTAAACCAAGAGCCGAAATATTTAGAAGCAAAAATGTACCGACGACAGATAGTGCGCTGATTAAATAAAGCACAAAACCGACAGCAAGGTACGTCGTGGTCAGGGCCTAGGCAAGGAATACAGTACAAATGAAAATCCTTATGAGGTATATGCTTTCCACAAGTAATGCAATTATTACCTTTTACTGACATCGGTAAGGAGCAAGAAAAAAAGTTTCCCCAACGGGGTACTTAACTTTTAGTTGAAGACTTCAGTTCTGAAACTCGAAAACGAAAATTTCAGGAGTCTGCCGACTGGCACTTGCGAACCGCTTCTGCTTCAGGCACCGCACAGCAAGAAAGACAGATGCAATGGCATTGGCTGCATGTTTTATACCCCTGACGTCATGGAGGAAGGGACAGCAACCTACGCAGGACCCAAGACTTTGTTAATCAGGCCGACTGAGGGCAACCTGCCAGCAGATTACCCAAATGTAATGACTGCAACAGTGAAACACGATGAACATCTGGCAGTTTAAAGCCTTAATGGCCAAAGTTGCAGAAGTGTAAACCTTCTTACCCCATCTATCCAGCGCCCTGGAGTCTCTATCAGAAGGGTAGGATTTTTAGCAGTAGAAGCCTTAACGCCCTTGGGCCCCTGTGAAATAGTCTCTGGAGTCTGGATCCGCAATAGGATTTTTAAAAAGGAACTTGTGTGACTCAGGGACCCTGAAGTATCTGTCAGGTTTTTTGGGAGCAGGAGGCAAGGAATCAGGGGCCAAACTAGATTCCGAAAAAGCAACATCAACAATATCCAGTACAGGAGGAATAGCTAAAGGCCTATGCTGAGGTAGGAGTAAGAAATCCCTAAGCCTCTTTTTTGAATCAGAAAAATCCTGCCTTTCCCAGTGGAAATGCTCCCTTAGAGTATGCAAGGTTTCCACAAAAGAAAAATCCTCTGGAGGAGAAGCAGAGGGAATGGAGTCCTCTGCATCAGAATCCTCATAAGTAGATAAGGGCAAATCCAGATCATCAGAAGAATCAGAAAAAACAGAATCCTGGTCAGAAGATTCATAAACAAATTCAGTCCTAGGCCTCTTAGAAAAGGGGGGGGGGGTTGTCTACCCCTGATTAGAATTAAGTCTTCGGCCTTTTTTATCATTTGTTTTTTAGGCATAGAGGCCTGAGCATGTGGCCTGGGCGTTGGTTTTTTAGGCATGGTTCGAGATTTAGGCCTAAGTGAAGGAGGTGTCTGTTTAATATGCAAGTCCGTAGGCCTGAATACACCCTCAGAAGCCGGTGCCTGCACAGCGGCTCTGGACCCATCCAAGGTAGAGACATCTGCGGGTTCCATAGTTGAAGCATCTCGCGGCATACTGGACTCCGAATGGGTCTCAGTACAGGCCTGCAAATCAGAAGTAGCGGGTATCAGGGGCTGCGAAAGCGCCTCACTGAGTACCGGCAAACTGGCGACTGGCTTGGGAGAAGTGTCATCTGCAGTTTTGGACCTCGGCGGCCTGTCTCTGTCTTTTTCTTTGCATTTCTTCAGAATCTCAGTAGTCGGATGGCTAACAGACGACATTTCTGGATAATTAAACCGAGAACCGAAATATTCAGAGGCGAAAATATACAGACGACTTAAATAAAGCACAAAACCGACAGCAAGGTACATCGTGGTCAGGACCTAGGCAAGGAATAGAGTATGAATGAAAATCTTTGAGGTACTTGCTTTCCACAAGTAATGCAATTATTGACTTTTACTGACATCGGAAAGGAGCAAGAAAGTTTCCCCAATGGGGTACTTAGCTTTAGTTGATGGCTTCGGTTCTGAAACTCGAAAAAGAAAATTTCAGGGATCTGTACGACAGGCACTTGCGAACTGCTTCTGCTTCGGGGACTGCACAGCAAGAAAGACTGATGTAATGGCATCGGCTGCATGTTTTATACCCCTGACGACCTGACGTCATGGAAGGAGGGACAGCAACCGACGCAGGACCCAAGATTTTGTTAATCAGGCCGACTGAGGACAACCTGCCAGCAGATTAGCCAAATGTAATGACTGCAACATGAAACATGAAGAACATCCCTTTGATGCTTTGTAAGCTCTCTGTGAACCATTGCTTTTGCTGTAGCAGGCAACTGAGTAAATGTCAGGCAAATCCTACTAGGGCAGCTGAACTTTATTTGGGGTTATTCAGAGTGTCTTTAATTGATGGCAGGTGTGTACCCAAGAAAACTGAATGCTGCAATTAAATCAAAAGGTGCTTCAACAAAGTATTAGTTTAAGGATGTGCACACTTATGCAACCAGCTTATTGTACGTTTTTTATTTTTTTATTTTTTTCCCCTAACAGATCTATTTTTCAATTGAATTGTACAAGTTATAGGTCACATTAAAGGTGGGAAAAGTTTTGAAATGATTTATTGTGGTCTCATTTTTTTATATCACAAAAACTTGACATTTTAACAGGGGTGTGTACACTTTTTATATCTACAGTAGTTAGGAGGGTTTGGGGTGTAGCCCCTCCACCTAGGTAAGTTTCAGATGCTACAATGTGTTTTCATGAGGTTTTGGGCAAATGTTTACTTGCCCTGGGGAAAAAATTGTGTGGTTCGCGATTTCAGTTTTCGTTACTTTCGCCTTGCAAAAATAACGTTGGGTATATGATCTTTCAAGCATGCAAAGTAGATCCTTGTAAATATGTAAATATTTTGTAAATAACAGTTAGTTTTGTATATAAATAAAGGACCCCTAGTCTTTTTGATAGGCTCTGTGGGATTTTTTAAATCCTCCTGAGCCATCACTAATTCAAGCAGATGGCACCTCAATTTAACATCTCATCTGAAGGGCGACACACTCATGAGTGCATCACCCTCTTTATGCTGTACTGCATTAGCATATAAATAATGTAATTATTTTCTGCTGAATAAAAATTATCTGCTTTAGTTTTAAAGTTATTTTTCTCCATTATGGTTTACACCATGACTATATAGTGGCAATCATTGTTTCAAGTGAAAATAAAGAAAATCTATTCAAGTTTTACAGTGCTAAATATACATGCATTTACTTATTTTACAAACAAGGCAGACATAAGACAATCTTCATGAGAGGATTAGGAGAAGAAGAAATGAACACTTAAGTAGACTACATGGCTTAAGCAAGGAAACAGATTAAGTGGAAGTTTTTATTGTCATCCAATTATATGCATACAAGTTATATTCTGCTGTTCTAGTGTGTACTCGGCAAGTCACTACTTCATAAACGACAGGCAAAAGATAGTAATACCCTGTGAAAACTTTCTAGCTTTGGCTGCCAGCAAATAAGAGGTAGTGCCAAAAAACAAGAAAATTAAGTGGGTATAACAGGACAATCATCTCAAATCATCTGCATCCATACCATGTTATTCCAGCTCCAGAAAGGAAAGAAATCTGGCTGACTGTAAGTATGTCACAAGGGGTCTATATTGGATGATCAAACTCTCAAAAGTTCAATTGTCAAATGGTCCACACCATATGATCGAATTTTTGAAAGTTAGAACGTTTTAACAGAGATCTCTATACAGCACAGAATGGGAAGATTTCCCTTTTCTGCACTGTAGTGCGATCTCAGAGTTGGTATATTTAAAGATTGGGGGTGCAGGGTGGCTTGCCCTCTTGCTTAAAATGTTCAGGTTTTTTTTTTATTAGATTTTTGAACTTTTAAAAGTTCAATCATATGGTGTCGACCGTATGACAGTCGAACGTTTGAAAGTTCTATTATCTAATATAGACCCTGTCACAAGGAAGGAGAAAGGAAATAAAATAGATCTAACAAGATTTAAGGGTTATCATCCGTCATAGGGGAAGCTTATTCTAGAAGCTCTATCAATAAGACCATTCTGTAAAGCAGACCTTCTGTTCTAAGAAGAGCTTACTCCAGAAGCTCTGTCAACATGAACATTCTATAAAGCTAACCGGGTCTATATTAGAACATCGAAGTTTCAAAACTTCGACTGTTCTAATATCGAACCCTATTCAGTGAAAGCTGAAAATATCTAAGCAACAGAAAATCAAATTTTTTCCTATGGAAAGAATTTGGTTGTCCGTTACTGTTGCTTTGGTATTTTTAGCACTGTGGTGGAAAGTTACGGGTTGGGTTCAGGTAAGTGTGCGATTGAGTGCGGGTTAGGGTAGTTAGGGTTAGGGTGCTGGTTAGGTATGTGTGCGACTGTGTGGACGTGAGGGTTAGGAGAGTTAGGGTTAGGGCGCGGGGTCAGCTAAGTGTGCGATTGTGTGGACGTGAGGGTTAGGGCAGGGTAGGCGAGTTAGGGCGCGGGTGAGGTGAGTGTGCGATAGTGACAGACCTTAGAGTTAGGGTTTGGGTTAAGGTAAGTGGATAGTTAGTGGTGTGTGTATAGTTTAGTGTATGGTTAGGTGTAAGATTTTAGGTTTGTGTGTGTGGATTGCTGTTTGTTTGGTGTGCTTGTGTTGTGTGTATGTGTTTTGGAAAAGCAAATTATTCCCTAGGAAAAAATTCACTGTTCTGTATGTTCGATGTTTTCAGCTTTCGCTGAATAGGGTTCGATATTAGAACATTCGAAGTTCTGAAACTTTGATGTTCTAATATAGACCCAAGCTAACCTTCTA
This sequence comes from Protopterus annectens, assembly GCF_019279795.1. Classification (NCBI taxonomy): domain Eukaryota; kingdom Metazoa; phylum Chordata; order Ceratodontiformes; family Protopteridae; genus Protopterus; species Protopterus annectens. The sequence goes on along the minus strand of NC_056747.1, from coordinate 517,930,004 downwards.
TCCACAAGTTCTTTCATTAACTGTAGGGACAGCACTAGTTGAATGGAGAAGAAAGGTTATTATGTAGGCATGTACTAAAGCTCCAGATACAAGGTCATCTTTCAGTTCCTTGCTTCTTCAATATCTCCTCCCAGCAGAAGACCCTTGACCAGAGCTTTCAGTACTTTTTAAAAGGAATTGTTTTGTTTTTGGCAGCTGTTAATGACATGAGATCTTTCCTGTACTATTAGAAGGCAGAGTCTTGAAGGAATCAAATAGGTAAGAAGATATTTCTTACCCCTCATCCTACATAAAGAGGTAAGTAAAATGTCAGCACTGCTGGTTGACAAGCCTGTGAAGATATTAAGTTAAGGTGGGGGTCTACTCATCCACCTATCTTCTACAGGCTGTCTCAAAGCACTTTCTCACTTCTTGGGTGATCTGAATTCATCATCTAGATAGGTGCTGGATAAATTAGTGTCTTTTTACACTCTAGCAAGCACTTGTTTTTACATCAATAGTTCAGCGGATTTTCCATCCAGTGCACTGGGAGGTAACCTGGTTTGTT
>NC_056747.1:517824457-517924457 GCF_019279795.1 Protopterus annectens | reverse complement strand
TCTATGAGGGACGAGTAACTTGTTTCTGTGCCTCTGCTCATTGATTTTTGGGCAGATCTGGCCAACAGTTTGCCATTGGCAGAGTGTGGAAATGGAATCTGTATCCCTGTGATACTATGTTTAGTACCCACTTGTCCTGGGTTATTAACTGCCAATTTTGAGCAAAAAGTGCTAATTTTCCCCCTAAGGGTGCTGTCAAAAGATAAGTGATTGGTGTAGGCAGAGGGAAGTCACTGGGACTGTTTTCTGTAGGTTTGCGCTTTATCTCCCCCTGATTTGGAGGTAGATGGGCCCCATTGCTTTGACATGTATGAATCTTGCGCCTGGTATCTGAAACCCTTTGGGCGTCTGCATTTGCCCCTTTGAGCTCTGTCTGATACAGGAAATGACCAATTTTTTGTAGGCCAGTGTTTACTGAATCTTGGTGGCTGCACTTGTAAGAAGTCTTTAACCGTTTGCATAGACTTAGCTTTGTCTTCCATTTTCTTTAAAACCTCTTCTGCCTTAATACCAAACAGAGAATCATGCTGTAAAGGTGCATCTAGCAATTTAGCTTTAACATGATCAGGCAAATTTTGTTCCTTTAACCAGGCATGCCTCCTAATCACAGATCCAGTAACTGCGGCCCTGCATGAGGCATCTAAGGAATCAAAACCACATTGCAAAGTATGCTTTCCAACTTGTTCAGCTGCATGCAATAATTCCTGCAATTCTTTATTTTCTGCACATTCTGAAATCATCATTTTCTGTTTCAGCAATCCCGTAACATGTTGTTGGTACTTAAGCATATGAAATTGACAGTTTAAGGCCCTGACTGCCAAAGGTTGCAGATGTATAAACCTTTTTCCCCCCATCTGTCTAGTGCCCTAGAATCTCTGTCAGAGGGGTAATGATTTTTTGCTGTTGAGGCCTTAACTCCCTTTGGACCCTGTGAAATAGTTTCAGGATCAGCAGCAGGGTTTCTAAATTAAAATTTATGTGAGTCAGGGACCCTGTAATATCTGTCAGGCTTACTGGGAGCCGGACGTAAGGAGTCAGGGGTAAAGCTTGACTCCGAAAACACATCATCCACAATGTCTAAAACAGGGGGAATGGCTAAAGGCTTGTGCTGAGGGAGAAGAAGGAAATCCCTGAGCCTCTTTTTTTGATTCTGAGAAGTCTTGACTCTCCAAGTGAAAATGCTCCCTCAAAGTATGCAAGGTTTCTCCAAATGAATAATCCAATGGAGGAGATGCAGATGGAATAGACTCCTCAGTATCAGAATCCTCACAGGGAGGTATAGATAATTCCTGATCAGAAGAAATAGAAACCTGATCTGAAGTTTCATAATCAGTGTCTTGCCTAAGCCTCTTATCTGGAGGGGGTACCCCTGATCAAGGTAATAAGGTCTTCAGTCATTTTGATCATCTGTTTTTTAGGCACAGAGGCCTGTGCACATGGCTCGTGCGTCATTTTTTATAGTTTTAGAAGTTGCCTTTGTCTTTAGTTTTGCAGCTGTCATCTGTTTGATATATAAATGTTGAGGTCTGAATACACCCTCAGAAGCCGGTGCCTGCTCAGCAGCTCCGGACCCATCCGAGGGAGATACATCCGTCGGTCCAAAACCTCGAGTATCTTGCGGCATGCCGGACTCCACATGGGTGTCGGTAGAGGCCTGCGACTTGAAGGTAGCGGGTATCAGGGGCTGCACTTGAGTACCGGCGAACCAGCAACTGGCTTAGGAGAAGCTTTGTCGTCGGTTTTGGATCTCGACTGCCTTTCTCTGTCCTTTTCTTTGCGTTTTTTATGTACTCCAGTAGTCGGATTGCTATCCGACGACATTTCTGGGTAGTTAAATTGGTTTCCAAAATATTTTGATACAAAAATATACCGACGCTTAATAGTGTGTTGGTTAAATCTAGCACAAAACCGACAGCCAGGCACATTGTGATCAGGGCCTAGGCAAGGAATACAGTATAAATGGAAATCCTTATGAGGTATTTGCTTCCCACAAGTAATACAATTATTAACTTTTTCTGACATCGGTAAAAGGCAAGAAAAAAGTTCCCCCAACGGGGTACTTAGCTTTAGTGAAGACTTCGGTTCTGAAACTCGAACTCGAATATTTCAGTAGTCGGCTGACCGGCACTTGCGAAATGCTTCTGCTTCGGGCACCGCGCGGCAAGAAAGACTACAGAAAATGGCGTTGGCTGCATGTTTTATACCCCTGACGACCTGACGTCATGGAAGAGAAGACAGCAACCAACGCAGGACCCAAGACTTTTTCAGGCCGACTGAGGGCAACCTGCCAGCAGATTACCCAAATGTAATGACTGCAACAGTGAAACACGAAGAACATCACAACACACAAACCCACATAGGTGGAGGTACTCACTAGTAACTTACAAAAAGATCAGAGGCCTCCAAAACAGATACCAGTTACACACATAATGCAAAAAAAACAACCACCACACAGACAGACACACACGCAGACAGACACACACGCAGACAGACACAGACACTTGTTTCAACAAATAAGCCCATAAGGCATAACACCACAAAATGTATTGGTCAATAGGTGACTCCATTGTGAGAGACACAGATGCTCTCACAAGGCATAACACCACAAAATGTATTGGTCATAGGCGACTCCATTTTGAGAGACAGATGCTCTCACTAGACTGGATAAGGAGTGGGTTACGGTTAGCTGCCTGTCAATTGCCAGGATCCATCATGTCATTCAAACACTCAAAACACTCAACTACAAGTACTGGTATGACTCAGTCAAAAGTCCATGCAGGGGAGAATGACTTGAGATGTACCTCACTGGACTATATGGAGAGAGACATGAGTGAGCTTTCAGATTGTGTGTCACAGGCAGGTATAAACCTAGCCTTAAGCAGCATTCTACCTTCTCCAAGGAAGATGCCATGATGCAAACAAAAAAATGACTTTATTAACTGGCATAGCTTCTGGTGTCAGTCCACAGCCATGCAGGGCTAAAATACCTTCCATACATTCAAACCACAAACTGGCCATGAAAGAACCAAAGGAAGAGATGTATCCATCTTCATTATGGATAAGTACACCTCGAGACTGGTCAAACAGTGACTTTTTTGAGCCACTCCATGTCCAATTAACTAGAGGCAAAGCCCCATATCACATTATACCTAGTTACAGGCCCCCCACCATGAAAAAGAAAAAGCATATAAAATACCTAGACTTACTGCAGTCAATTGCCATATAGCCCAACACCTTAGTCATGGATGATTTTTGTTACCCTACCATCGCCTAGGAAACGTACACTACCACAAACATGTTGGCTCAGTGGTTCTTGGACTTTGTCAATGCCAACGCTCTGGAACAACTAGTCCGCACACTCACAAGAGGCTCAAATGTCCTAGACACAGTACTCACTAACATGGGAGAGCACTACACCCTCCCCTGTGTGAAGTCCTCCCTGGTAAGATAGGACCATAAATCTGTCTTGCTCGATATAATTGTAAGACCAGATACCCCATCAAGCTCAAAAATGCTTAAGAATTTTTCAAAGACAAACTACCTCCTACTAAGTGATGGTATAAGAAGCTTCAAAGTCCCCTCAAATGCAGATAACACTGACACTTACGCAGAGGTGCACACTAATGCTCTGTATAACCCCTTAAGCAGTTGTACAGAATAGTCTGTACCTGATCGGAATAAAGCCAGGTCTTGCTGAAAACAACAAGCCACCCTGGTGGGGTGGACCCCCTAGTATAAATAGGCTCTACAATAAGAGAAAGAAACCAATGTCCAAGAACAAGATGGAACTGTCTCAGCAGAGGAAGAAATCCCTCTAGCTTAAACAAATTAGAGATCTTGTCAATTCCTCCAAAGCTAATTATTAAGCAAAAATACCCTCCCTAGCCAAGGATAGTCACAAGGCATTCTTTAACTATGTACAAAATCTAAAAGGGAATATCAAACTATGCATCGAAATGGCTGTGGATGGTAGCACACATACACAACTAGAGGTAACAGCCAACCTGCTAGTTGACCGATTTGGAGCAAATGTCACTCCCCTGTCCCCTCCAGTCATCCTCCAAAGTCAGGTCATCTAAGCGCTCTCCAAGGGCAAAAACACAGCATCAGTGGGACCGGGGACAACATCCTAGGTTGCCTTTTAAACAACTTAAAACATGACCTAGCAAACCTGCTTGGATCCTTACTTAACCACAGCCTGAGAACTGGCTATGTTACGAAGGAATGGAGGACAGCAACAGTAATCCCTCTGCACAAAGAAGGACCATCAATCAACTCTGTGTATTATAGGCCCATAAGCTCGACTAGCCTCATCTGCAAGGCCATGGAAAAAAATCATTGTGGATCTTAACAGGGACATATGTTATCTCCCATCTTTGGACCCAACCCAGTTCATAATCGCTAAAGGTAAATCATGCCTGTTAAACATGGTTGACTTCTTCAAGAAGGTCACCAAGGCCCTGAACGAGGGAAAGACTGTGCATCTTGACCTAGCCGAGGAATCTGACACAATCCTCCCCCACTCGGTTATTATAGAGAAACTTTCCCACCGACAGGACATATACTGTCAACGTGGGCGACTTCACCTCTAGCAAGACCCTTTCACCAGTTCTGTGCTGTGCCCCTTACAGCTCAAAATTTATTTTTCAAAAGTCCAGGCAAACTTGGATGGCCTGTGGCAGACCAAGTTCGCTGAGGACTGCAAATTGGGAGCAATCTTCGAGTTCCCCAATGATGTTAATATACTGCAGACAAGGTTAATCCAGACAAATGATTAATGACAAAGCCATGGATTAACGCTAAATGAAAAAAAAATGCATTATTCCCTTTGGGAAAGCTGCCATCCCTGCTAATTACATTACAAACAGCACCCCCTAAGTGCAAACCCAGTGGTACATGATCGGGTGCTCAGTTTGATAGTAACCTGAGCTATGACCACCACGTAGTAAGGAAATTCTTCAGTGTGGCACATCTTATAAGTAAAGGCATCACATCTGGATCCAAGGATGTTATAATTCCATTATGCACGGCCCTTATCAGACCAATAATTGAGTACAATACTCCCTTTTGCAAGTACCTCACCAGACACATGCAACAATTTGAGATGCCACAGAGGTTTCTCACCAAGAGATTACAGGATTCACAAAAAATCTTACGTGGAAAGACAAAGCCCTGTCACTGTATTCTGACTGCTACAATTTACCAAGGGTGACCTGTGCTTGGCTTACAGGGCAGTCTCTGACCCAGCCATGATGGAGATGCTACACATTCGTAAATCCAACTGTACAAGGGTCACTCGCTCCAGGGATCTTAACCTAGCCTCTGACATGAACAGCTCTTGCTGGAGCGATAGATACATCTCAGAGAGATTGCCACTTCTTTGGAACATGATTTCAGTTCTCAGGAAACACAGTACCTCCCTGAGCCTCTTCAAACACAACCTAGATCAGTGGATGGGTGACTGCAAATTCACTCCTGGGGTGGCACTTATGTCCCTACTGGACAAAGGAAGACTGTTTTAACTACCACAGACCCATACCTCTGCGAACTTCACTCACCTATCCATCAACAACTGGGGCAACTCGGAATAAATATGAATAGGCTTGTAAGGGCTCTACGGCCATTAGCCTAGTAACCTTCTATAAACCTATGAAGATGTACCAAATTTACCCAAGGCTACAGATTCAGGAGTAAGGCATGTTCTCTTACAGTGGGCAGATATGGATGCTGAATAGACACCTCCAGTCAGGACAGATGGAAGCAGATCAAGAGAGACTGGTGGAGTGGAGCCATACGAGGACTGCTATAAGCAAAGGAAAACAGATAAGGTAAGGCCATCAGTACTACTCCCCTGATATCAGAAGGACCAAGCAGATAGGGGAAATAAAGGAAGGGTGCAGATAAACTTTTGTTCCTAAGAAAATGAAAGGAGTTCTCTACATTCAATGGATGTTTATTCTCCTGAGTTTTAATAACCTAAAGCATTTCACGTTAGTTAAGATTCTCTGAATGTGCTTCCATTAGTGTAACAGACAGTGAAAGATTGAAGTTAGTGCAAGAATTGCATTTACCCTTTCATAAATACTCTCTCTTCTCAGTGGTAATGCAACCTGAAATTAATGCATTTAACTTTGGGAGTAGAGGAAGCAAAGCCTCCCACATGCATGGTGCAGGCGGGCTTGTCCGTTAAAACTTCATTGTAACTGCATGTTCCTCTGGCACAGAGAGCATAAAGCCCAAACTGCAGCTCAGATGACCAGTGTTTAGAAAACTCACGTTCTTGACTACATGTGCAAACAGGATAGGCAGAAAGAGATGCAAACATTAAGCACATGCACACAGGCTGATTTCTCTTGTGGAGAGTGGAAAAACAACTGAGCAGTGCTGCCCATGGGCAGGGCAGTCGTGCTGGTGTCAGCCCCTTACAGATGTGAGGGATAGTGCAGCACTGACGTACATTGCACATGACGGCCCTAGGCTTGAGCAAGAAAGCATAAGAAACCCTGAGCCACCACATGATGGCTGTTTAAATGATGGGCCCCCTAGGCTGACTCACACCCTCGGTAACAAGGGAATAAGTGGGTCACTGACCAAGAGGGGGCTGATGACATAAGCGACAGGGAATGGCTGTAGTGTTGTTCCACTTACTTTAGGAAAGGTACGTATTGATCATTTGTACCTGCAAAATTACTGTTTGGGGACTCTCTCAATCACTCATACAGACAAAAAGTACGAAGCAGTAGTGGCCTAGGGTCTGGTCTGAGACAGCAAATGACAAAAGGCTCTGAATATGCTCTGGTGCTGAAGATGTCAATGTGTCACTAAAGACAACAAAGATAGCTTGGACCCTTCCATCCAGTAGTTTATATTGTCCTGCCTGGAATTTGTTATGATTCAAGTTATCAAAAGTCGCACACTCTTCATTACTGGGAAACAGAACTGTGTGAAAGAAATCCCCTGAGATGCTAAGCCTACAAGTTTAGTGCCTCCTTTCACAATCAGGCAGACTTCATTTCCCCATCCCACAACTTACTGATACAGTACACACACAATCTATTACTCAGTATCAGGATTTTGCTGGACTGAAAACATGAAGGATCAGAATGATGGCCTTGAGCTCCAAAAGGACTGATTTACAAACTTTTGCTCTACTACAAACCAACATATCCCGAGAATTTCAAAATTTTCTAATGGACTCTCTCATCCAGTCAGAAATGTACCGGTCATCAAGAAAACAAAAGTGGATTTCAAAGGAACTTTCCAAAACAGAGCTCCCTGTGACAACTACCATTCCAATACATAAACTATTTGCATAATGGATCCTTGCCTGATATCACTATGCTCTGTGCCCAGGTCAGTAATCCCCAGTCACTACTTCAACAGTATCGACAGTGACAAAATAATCAAAACGTAAACCATTTGAAGAAAAAAAAGGTTAAAAACAGAAGAAAATGTTTCTAATGCATACAAACTTCACAACAGATTCTCCAGTACATTCACTCATGTTTCAGTATCTGTCTTGTAAAATTCAGCATCACGGGGGAGCACAAGTCTATTGTGGAACTCAAAAGATGCAAGGCAGAGAAACTAATCCTGGACAGGATGCCAGTCTACTGTAGAAGAAACATGCACATGGCATACAAACCTATGGGCAGGTATTAAGGATCGACAATTCACCTACGGCATTCCTTTGGGATATATGAGGAATAAATCTTATGCTAACATAAAAAAAGTGTTTTGCATGGAAGGCAGAGGCCCCTACACCATCTATTCAGAAGGAAGTATCCTCTACACCCTTTAAACAGCATAATTAAATCCAAAGTTAAGTGTGTTGGGCAAGGATGCCGGCTCTACTGGCACAGATGGTGAAGCACTGACTATGACCCAAGTGACCAGAGTTTCATTAGTGGCCTAGGCACCTGGTGGAGCTGTCAAGAGGAAAGACAGGAGTGATCACCTCTCATTTGGGGCAATGGGAAGGGAGTATGTACCTGGGCATACTTTCCAAAGTTTAATTTTAATTGAATCTGGGGTTCACATAAAGGTACTGTCTGGGAGGAAGCAGGACACACAATGATGTATGCATGGAGGCAAGCAGACACACTGCAAAAGCAGTTGCATGTTAACCACTAGCTTGCTAAAAGATATGTGGAGGGGTTGCTATGGTTTAATAAGCAAACTCTGATCCCTGGTGTAAGGATGATGGCTATCACACCAGAATCATTTGACACTCACCTCTAATAAGCACACAAGGTGTATGCTGTAGCACATAGGGAACAAACCGATTTAATGAATAGCAGAAGGGGTGGTTAGGGTTTGGCTAGTTAAAAAAAAAAAAAAAAAAAAAGATAAAGTAATGTCCTGGAGATCCAATTTTTATCTATGAATTGGACAGCGCAGTTGGCCTGGCTGCGAGTTCTTCAAGAATTATTTAACATTAAATTTTGAACTACTTGTTTTATGTTGTGTTGCTGAACAAGCAAACCACCTGAAAAACATTAGTACAGTTGTATAAAACCTTACCAAACAGTAGATGTCCTCTTTACTGTTGCAGTATTCATAACCAAAGGGATCTCCTGCCAAGGGCAGCCCAGCAGGGCATCCATTTTCCAAGCCAGAGAACTCGGGACTCTGGAACAGAATAGAGGAAGTTGTCTGTTCAAAGGGGAGGCAAAAAGATCTACTTGAGGACTATCCCACCAATGGACAATGTCCAGGAACACATCTCTATGAAGAATCAATTCATGAGCTTGTTTGCTAGACCTGTTCAAAGAGTCTGCCACTAGATTATGCTCAGAGGGAATATAAATGGCCTGAAGAGTCACTTGATACTGGACAGCTACATCCCAGACCTGAAGCTAGGACTTTGCACCCCCTTGCTTTTTGACACAACACATAACTATGGTACTGTCTGTGAAAATTTTGAGAAGCCTGGGATGAAAGAGGGAATGAAAAGCCTGATGAGCTAAAAGCAGAGCCCTCATCTCCTTTATACTGATGTGGTCCATCCTCTGATGAAAAGGCCATAGAACTTGAACCCTGACAGAGCCAAAGGAGACCCCCAGTCCTCTGTCTGAGACATCTGTAAAGAGCTCTTAGGTTCATAGGTTCATACTAGGCTATCTGCCCTAGGGCATTTATAAGCCTAGCCAGAATGTGTTTGGCTTTCGCCACCCATTTTAAATTAATTTTGCTATGCCCTTTTTTTGAGGTTAGTATACTGTGCCTCTGTCTAACAGTGACACAGAAGTCATACCTACGTAAACCTACGATCTCCCATCCACTCATCAAGATTCCTCTTGAAAAGAGTCAATGAGGGACTCTGCCTAACCTGAACTGGGATTTTATTCCAGAGTGAAGGGAGCCTCTGGGTTATGAATCTGTCCCTCCAGCATGTCCTATTTATTTCAGTGCTGAGGTTCAAGTCTCTCGAGCGTGTAGCTCGATAGGATTTGGATTTTCTGAGGTGCAGCATGTCCATTAATTCCGGGTTGGACATGGCTTTATACGTCAGGCACAGATCGCCTCTAAACAGGCGGTATGCCACTGAGTAGAGCTGGAGTTTCTTTAACCGGGAAGCATATGGCATCTGTTTGAGCCCTTTGATCCTCTTGGTGAGGTACTTTTGGGGTCTTTCCAGTTGCTGCAGGTGTCTGGTAAGGTACATCCCAAAAGGGCATTGTACTCAATTATGGGCCTGATGAGGGATGAGTAAAGAGGCACGATGACCTCCCCTGATCTAGATGTGAATCCCTTCATGATTAGGTGGGCTATATAAAATGTTTTTCTAACCACTTTGGCCACGTGGTTGTCAAATGAGAGATTGCTATCAACTTGGGTCCCCAGGTCCCTAATTACTTCTTCTGTACTTAATGGATTACCACCTATGTGGTAATTTGTGGGCACTTTGTTTTTGCCAAAGGAGATGACTATACACTTTTTGGTGTTTAGCTTGAGGCCATGGCTCTGGCACCAGTTGTCTGTTTCTATGAGGCCCTTTTGGAGGATGCTTGTGTCGGCTGGAGAGTCGATTGTGGCGGCCAGTTTGCAGTCATCTGCGAACTTGGTCAGCCACAGTCCTTCCGTGTTGGCCTGTACCTCTGAGAAATATATACTGAACAAGAGAGGTCCCAGGACTGAGCCTTGTGGGACGCCACTTGTAACTGGTTTGGAGTCTGACATGGCTCCAGCAATTCTAACCATGTGGGTTCTGTCCTTGAGCCAGTTTGCAACCCATCTAGTGACATAGGGGTTATATTTAAGCTGGTGAGCTTATCTATAATGCCAGTGGGGTATTGTATCGAAGGCTTTGCGGCGTCCAGGTAGGCTGTGTGGACCACCTTCCCTCGTCAATGGCCTTGGTGACTGTTTCAAAGAAATCAACCAGGTTTAAGAGGCAGGATCTGCCCTTAACAAAGCCGAACTGGGTAGGATCCAGTGTCTGTAGGTCCCCAATATCTTTATTTATGAGGTCTATGATTATCCTTTCCATAGCTTTGCAGACCAAGCTAGTCAGGCTTATGGGGCGATAGTTTCCAGGATCCGTTGAGGCACCACCTTTGTGGAGAGGGACCACAGTTGCTGTACGCCACTCTTTGGGTACATATCCTGTAGTAAGGCTGAGATTGAACAGTAGTTCTATGTTTGGGTTTAGCTCTTCTTGGAGTTCATGTAGGACGCAGCCCAGGACACCGTCTGGTCCCATTGATGCTGTGTTTTTTGCTTTGGAGAGGGCGGCTCTTACCTGAGCATCCGAGATGTCAGGGGGGCAGCACTCTGCTGGAATAGATATTTGCCCTTTTGGTGGGGGGGGAGAAGTTTGCGCTGAACCTGTCAGCTAGGATGTTGGCAATGTCTGTGGGTTCTGTGTATTTTTTGTCATTTTGGACCAATTCTGAGCATATCTGGGAATTACCACCCAGGTTCCTAACATAACTAAAGAAAGCCTTGTGATTATCCTTAGTGTCCTGTGCAATTTTTCTCTCGAAGCTGGCCTTAGACGATTTTATGAGTGCCTGTAGTTTTTTGCTAATACTGATCAGAGATGCCTTCCCTTTTTGGAATTTTGCTCTATCATTTAGTAGCTTCCTCCTTCTATTGTATAGCTTGTTTATGGCTGGGGTCCACCAGACAGGACGTCTGCCTTTGGAGGATTGGGTCTTGGTTTTATTTGGGATCGCATGATCCATGCATTCCTGAAGGTGTTGATAGAATGCGTTTATAAAGGATTCTGCGGTCTGGGCCGTATTGAGTCAGGACTGGAGCCTGGAAAGGAAGCCCCTGGTTGAGAAAAAGGTGAAGAATCCAACACTGAAGCTTGAGCTTGAGATAAGGAAGGAAGGGGACTGGGAACTTCAGGAGTGGCAATGTTGGAGCCACAATGACTCGAGGCACCAATATAGCTTCCTCATGTGTAGTGTGGGCAGAGGCAGCATAGGAATGGTGGAAGCCATGAAACAAAGGACCCTGAGAAAGCCCCTGACAGTAACTGAAACCAGAGGGAGACTGGAAAACGGCATTAAGCGACAGGGTCTTGGGGGCAAGCAGAGATACTAGCATAGGTATGGTCTGAAGCCTGCAACCAAGGAAAATATGATCCTGAGAAGGCATCAGGAAATATTTCTGGAAATTTACTCTGAACAGAACATTCTGCAACAGGGAAATAGTGAACTGGAGATTCTGAAGCACAGCATTGGGGAAGAAACTTGAATAATCAGATCTTCCACATAAGGAAAGATTTGATCTCCTCTCATCCTGCAAAAGGCAATGGCCGGAGTGAGGCATTTGGCGAACACCCTTGGGGCAGTAGAGATGCCAAAGGGCAAAGCAGAGAACTAATAATGCAAGGAAGAAACAGAAAACCTTAAAAATTTCCTTAAAAGGGGATGGATGGGATATGAAGATAGGCATCTTTGAGATCCAGAGAGACCAGAAAAACTTGAGGGTAGAAGAAGAGGAAGAAAGTCTAAAGAGACAACATTCAAAAGGATGGAATCTTGAGAAAGGTGTTAAACTGGGAAAGGTCCAGAATTGGTCTCCAAGTTCCATCCTTTCTGGGAACCACAAACATTCTGGAATAAAAATCCTCCCTACCTGAGCAGGAGGCACAGCTTGAATGGTGCCATAGACCAAAAGAGAATGGAGCACCTCTGGGAAAAGAGGAAGTTGTTCAGATGAGTTTGAGGGATGTCCAAAAAGGGAGGAAGGGATTTCCAAACAACAAAACATCCCTTGCAGACAATGGGCAGAACCAGAGAGTCTGTTGTGACCTTTAACTAATCTTTAAGCGACAGGGAAAGATGGAGGAGATAAGGGAACCTGGTTGAGGGGAAGTGGGAAGCAAACTGTCAAATGGAACCCAGCTTACTCTGGAAATTTTTGTTTCTGAGAATTAGGTGTTTCAGTAGGCTTAGCAGGAGGCACACATCTAGAACCTTTTTTCGACCTTAGATGGAGGGCGAGACTCCCTGCAAATTAAAAACAGATTTGTAGGGTTAGTTCCTCTGAAATTTAGGAATACGAGTGACAAAAAAATGATTAAACTCCTGCAAGGCTTCACCCTTATCCTGGAGAGACATGAAAAGTTCAGCAGCAGCAGCAACAAACATTTTTTTATTATCCAAAGGAGCATCCAACAGTTTGGCCTTAATGTCATCAGACAAAGCCTGAAGATGAAGCAAAGAGTAACGCCTCAAAACAAAACCAAAGGCAGCAGCCCTGGAGGAGGCATCAGCTGCATTTGCTAGAGTGACTAGCAACTTGAGAGGTAAATCCCAACAGTGTAAGAGCAGAAGTCTTCCCCTCAGACTCAGGAAGGCCAGAAACCACGTTGGAAACCTGAGAAATATGACCAGGTATGTTTTGGCTGTCCTAAGTCAGGTAGTTGACGGCCCAAAAGGATGAAGTGGCACCTTTTTCCCAGCCTCTCCATGGCCCTACTATCCTTACCTGAAGGATGCAATGGTAAAGTGCAACAGCTTGGAGGGCTTGTCAGAAGAGACCGACTTTACAGAAGGATTAGCAGAATGGCATTTATAAAGAAATTTATGTTCATCATGCACCGTGTAAAATCCATCAGGTTTCTTGGGAGCAAGGGGTCAAGAATCAGGAGCCACAGACACTGCTTATAAGGTATCTAGGAGGGCAGCCAGCACAGGGGGAACAGCTGATGGTTTACGATACTCCATCTGGAGGAATTCACACCTTTTCTAAATATCAGAGAATTGAGAACAATCCAACTTAAAAAAATTCCATCATGCAGGCAACGGTATCCCCCAAAGGAGAATCAGGGCTAATAGAATCATCTTCCTCTAAACCATAGTCCAAGAGAAAGGAATTTGAGAAGAGTAAGCCACGGACTCTTCCTCAGAATCCAGATCCTCATTCGAAGAGTCTATTGCCCTGAGTCTTTTAAGAGGAGTGAAAAACCAGGAAGGGGCAGAGGCAAAGACTTAAGGAGGCTTTAAAGACATTAAAGCGTTAAATAACCTGAGCAAAATGCTGCCATTCATATAAGAAATCCTTAACTAGAGAGGAAATATGCTTGGTTTTCGGTTTCTTTTTCTGTGGTATGTCCACATGAAATACCCTTGGAGAGTTAAATCACTGGCTATATTCAAAAGCATAGTAGGGATCTCCTCCCTAACCAAGATCGGTGGAATCCCCCCAGTCCCTCAGATATAATCAGCCAAGGCTCCCCCTCAACATCAGAAGCAGACGTTTGTAAAGCCTCAAAGGACATGCAAGACATCAGATCCATATCGGCCTCTGACAGGGTTGTGGCAGAGGAATCCAAGACAACCACCAGATGATCCTCTGGGCTTTCATGAGCATTGACAGAGACATCCAGGGAAGGCTGGATAGCAGCCATATCAGACCTAAGATTTTTGGACTTTTTCTTGGCGCATAGCTGACCCACAGGAGGGGAAGACTGCCATAACACCTTGAGTCAACAGCGTAAAACTAAGTTATATACTCACCATAATGTTCCATCGGAGTTGTTGTTCATTTGTCTTCAACCATGGGGGTTCCTGGATCAGTCTCCGATCCGACTCGGCCTCATATCCAGCATCTGATCAGAGCTCAAAGCTCCTCTCCTTACCCAAAATGCCCCTGTCTCCTTCATCCCTTCAGATCGAGTTTGCTGTCCAATCTAGTACTCTCACCCGACCCAACACAACCTTGTCCCTACCAGAATCCATGAACCAGAAGGATAAGAGGCACCCTGACCGCAACCACCTCCTGTACTAGTAGGACCAACAAACAGTTCACACAAAGCCGGGGGGAGGGTGGCTAAAGACAAATAAAGAACAATTCAGATGGAACGTTATGGTGTGTACATGATTTCTTTATCTGAAGTTGTCGTCTTCATTTGGTCTTCAACCTGTGGGACAGAGTCCCCAGCTGCTAAACACCTGGGAGGCACACATGGAAGGATAGTCCAGAGCACAGTGGAGCCAAAGGATGTCCTGTTCCTGTATGCAATGTCCAACTTATAATGTGAGATGAAGGTATGAGATGAGGACCAAGTAGCTGCAGAACAAATATCATCTAATGAAACTCTAGACCAAAAGGCCACTGAAGTAGCCACAGATCTGGTGGAATGTACCTTCATATGATTTGGCGGGGAAATCCCCCTGGCAGAATATGCCCAAATAATACACTGGGAAATCCAACGGGCGATAGTAACCTTAAGTATTGGTTTCCCTAAAAAGGGTTTGGAGTAAGAAATGAAAAGTTAGTCAGATTTACGAAAGGTTTTTAGTCTTGTGCAGGTAGAAATGTAACTGTCTGTGCACATCCAATAAATGCAATTTGTATTCTCCCTTATTTTGAAAATTTGGAAAGACCGGGAGATTGATCACCTGATTAACGTTGGCCTCTGAAGCTACTTTAGGTAGAAAGGCTGGATTAGTATATGCAAGGACACCCTGCCCTTATGAAAAATCATATAAGGGGCTTTTGGCTGACAAAGCCTGAAGTTCCGAAACTCTACTGGCAGAAGTAATAGCAACCAAGAACGCAGTCTTCCAGGACAGAAACTGCAGATCCACTAAGGCTGCAGGTTCAAAGGGGGGTGAAACTAAGGCCTGTAGTACTAACACAAGATCCCACGGTGGCGTAAAGTCCTTCACCAGGGGTCAAAGAAAGGTACCTTTGAGGAAGGCCTTTCAAAGCTTTGAAGATGCTAAGGAAACCATATTATCTCTCACATGATAATTAGAAATTGCAGCAAGTTGAACTCTGACCATGGAAAAACTGGCACCTTGTTGAAAAATTCCAGTTAAAAATTCCAGCACCACAGAAACTGGGGCAGTGAAAGGATCTAATGCACACTGCAAAGCCCAGATAAAAAAATATTCCATTTGCTGGAGTACACCTTTCTGGTGGAAGACTTATGAGCCTCAACCAGGATTCTTTTGAAGGGAGAGGATAAGCCAGGAGTCCTAACTATCATGGGAGCTGGAGCAGCTAAGCAGTGAGCTTTAGACTGTCCAGGTCTGGATGGGGAATCCCTGAGGGATGAAAGATGAAGCGGATCCAACATCCATGGTGGAGCCACTAGATGAGACCACAGAGAGGGAAACCAGACTTATCAAAGCTAGAATGGGACAATGTGGATTACCCAGCCTGTGAGATTTCTGAAGGAATTTTGGTATTAAGGGAAGATGAAGATAAGCATACAGAAGACCAGGGGGGCAAGCATGAATCACAGCATCTCCGGGGCCTTCCCCAGCGGGAAGGAGAAGCGAAGTGATCGCAGCACGGCTGACCCCACTTGAGAAAGATCTGTTCCACTACTGAAAGATTCAGACACCATTCATAAGGCATAAGAATAGGTCTGCTGAGCCTGTCCACTAGAATGTTGAACCTCCCTAGAATGTGCACTGCCACCAGAAAACTGCTGGTGGAGATCGCCAACTCCCATACTCTCATGGCTTCGCGACATAGGGCATAAGTTCTGATTCCCCTGCTTGTTGAGGTACCAGATCACCGACATACTGTCCATCTGGATAGCAATCGTTCCTGAGGGAAGATAGGCATGTAGAACCTGCAACTCTAGAAGCACTGCCATCATCTCCAGAATGCTGATATGCAGTCTTGACTCGTAGGGGAACCACGTACCTTGAACTGTCCTTCAGAGCAGTGCCCACCCCCACCCTAGCTGGGAGGCACCTGTAGTCACCGTGGCCATGGAAAAAGGTGGAAGAAATGGACAACCCATAAACAAGGTCCGAGGAATGAATCCAGCACAGAAGAGAGTCCCTGCACACACAAGATGACTCAACAAAAGATCTAACAAGGACCACTGTATTACAAGGGTCCAGTGAAGAATCCGCATGTGAAAGTGCACCAAGGGCAAGAGATTGATCGTGGCCGCCATGGACCCCAATGCCCTTAATACTGTTCGCATTGTTAGAGACCAAGTTTGAAGAATGCAAAAAAACATGTAGTTTCAGAGTTTGTATTCTGTCCGGGGTAAGAAAAACTTTGGTTTGAATTGTGTCTAATCGCTCCCCAATGAAGTTTAGTGTTTGGACTGGGGCCAGAGTTCATTTGTCGAGATTGATTTTAATGCCTAACCTCTGGGCTAAGAGAAGAAAGGAATCCCTCGCTTGACAATGTTGATGGCAGCGAGGAGCCAATCGTTCAGGCAGGGGGAAGACCTGTATACCCTGGAGTCTCAGGTGAGCCACTACTACTGACATCACTTTGGTAAACACCCTAGGGGCTATGGCGAGACCAAAGGGGAGCACTCTGAACTGGTAATGATCGGCTCCTAGCCAAATGTAGAGAAACCTCCAGCAGTGCCTGTCCATTTTGATGTGTACGCATCCTGGAGGTCGATAGAGCACATTCAATCATTCTCCTGCAGGAAGGGCAGGACAGATTGAAGGGTGACCATCAGGAACTTCATCTTGGCCACTGACAAGGTCATGGTGGAGTAATCCAAAATGTGTCTTAGGTCCCCCATTTTCTTTGGCACCAAAAAGAGCCTCGAATAAATGCCTGATCCAGAGTGGTCTAGGGGGACGGGTTGGGGGACACGCTTTCTTAGCAGCTTTGAGATTTCCAATGCTGCATCCTCCCTGTGCCCGGGTAGAATATCCGGGAGGTGTTTGGGAAGTGGAGGTGGCTCAAGAAAGGGGAATGAATAGCCCCTGGATATAATTTGCAACACCCAACAATCTTTTGTGATGGACTCCCACTCCACTAGGTGTAGCAAGAGACTGCCCCAGACTACCTCCAGAGATGAGCAGCCGGGCAACCCTTCAGGGTTGCTGTGAGAGTCTCTTCGAGAAACGCTATTGAGACCCGTACTTTCATGGACCCCCCCTCTGCCTCTAGGGCGATGTCTATCAAATCCCCCTCTGCCCCTGGGAGAAGCTGAGCCCCTCAGATTTCCGGAATCACATCTTCCTGGTCCCTCACGGATTCCTAGAGAAGGATCACTGAGTGGCCAAAAAGCAGACTCCAACGGCAGAGTCTTCCAGTCCTTCTCACTCAGAACTAAGGTATCATGTACCAACTTCCCAAAAAGGGAGGAACTGTCAGAGGGCATTGGTAAGTGATGCCTTAAAGGGTTCTGAAAACTCTCAGAGCTGGAGCCAGGCATGTCACCTGATGGCACCGGCAGCTCTAGCGGCTCCTTCGGTTGAATGGGAGAGGAGACACACAGAGGAGTTCAGAACTGATTTTAGGGTGGCCATACAAGCGGAAAACACCTGCTGACATGGACCCAGTGGTCGACTCAGCAATCTCCTTCACAGGTCCCTCTGCATCCGAATCCCATGTGGCATGTATTTCACCACCCATACAGAGAAGTTCGCTGAAGCGTACACCCGCTTCCTGAAACAGTCCATTGTCCTTGACTCTTGGTCAGGAAGGTGGACTATAGAGCTCTCCTGAGCAAGCTCCTTCTTATTGGGAGCTGCCACCACCAAGGCATCAACCGGGGATCCCTTATTCCAAAGTGATCTGTCTGAATAGGGGCTCAAACCTTGTCCGAGCATTTGGGAATGGGATCCACAGTGTCTGATTCCTTCCACGCCCAAGATGTAATGAGATTCATAGGTTCATAGGTAGGTACTAGGCTATCGGCCCAAGGGCCTAAGTAAGCCTAGCCAATATGGTTCCCTGGCTTACGCCACCCAAGAAAGTTGGTTTCCTGTGCCCCTGTCGAGCAGAGCCATAGAAGTGATCCCCAGGTTATATTTCCCATTTCCCATCCACTCATCAAGATTTTTCTTTGAGAGTGCTAATGAGGAAAGTACAGTTGTGTACACTTACCATAAATGTAGATGTTAGAGTGTATTCACTGTTGCAGTCCACACTTGGGTTATCTGCCTGCAGGTAGCCCTCAGTCGGCCTGAATACCAGAGTCTTGGGATTTCTGCATCGGATGCTGTCACTTCTTCCATGACGTCAGGGGTATAAAACAGGCAGCCGACGCCATTACATCAGTTTTTCTTGCATCAGATGTCAGGAGCCCCCCCCCCCCAAGTAGGAAGCTAGTATATGGTGTGGAACACCACCAGTAAAAAGTAAATACCACTGCCATAAAAAATGGCTATATAGAGGATAGGTAGAAAGGATAGAGAAAAACAGGGGGCTGGA
Source organism: Protopterus annectens (assembly GCF_019279795.1). Taxonomy (NCBI): domain Eukaryota; kingdom Metazoa; phylum Chordata; order Ceratodontiformes; family Protopteridae; genus Protopterus; species Protopterus annectens. Next base: position 517,905,839 of record NC_056747.1, on the reverse strand, counting down.
GGGAGGAAAACCAGGACTGCAACAGTGAATACACTCGAACATCTACAGTTACAGCAAATGTACACAACTGTACTATGTTCTTCGTGTTTCACTGTTGCAGATATCGCACTTGGGTTGATTCCCAAAGCTGAGAAAGGGTGGAGGCAATCAAGAGGAGTAAGGGCTGGTTAGCAGGCCTTGTAAGCCTGATGTTGCAAATTCAGCTCTGGATTTAGAAAAAAATTGCCAAGTGGAAATGCTTGGTGAAGGTGTGTACAGAACTCCAGGATGTAGCTTCCAGAATGTCCCTGGTAGGGACTCCCCTGAGAAATGCTGTAGAGGTGGAAGTAGCCCTAGTGGAATGCGTTCTGATCCCCTGTGGGGTAGGTTTTCCATGGTGATTGTTGCAGAAATGGATGCAGTGTGCTATCCATTTGGAAATGGTTTGCATTGAAATGGCCTTGCCCTCTGCCCTTGTAGCAAAGCTGACTAGCAGCTGGTCAGATTTTCTGAAAGGTTTAGCCCCGTCAAGGTAGAAAGTACAGTTGTGTACATTTATCATAAATGTAGATGTTTGAGTGTATTCACTGTTGCAGTCATTGCATTTGGGTAATCTGCTGGCAGGCTGCCCTCAGTCGGCCTGAATTCCAAAGTCTGATTGTTTTGCTGGGACAGTAGTTGTGGTCTTTGAGGCAAGGTCCAAGCTGGGTATTGAGACAAGTTCCTTAGGATTGGGTACCAGTATTGGCAGGGCCAGTCCAAGGGAATTAATATCATCTTTGGTTTCTCTTGTCTGACTTTTAGGAGGACCTAGGGTAGAAGAGGCAGAGGAGGAAAGGCATAAACTGACAGGTTTCTCCAACTAAAGGATAGGGCGTCCACTTTCCATGCTTGTCTGTGATAAGTCCTTGTGCAGAATATTTTCAATTGATAATTTTCAGGAGAGGAAAATAGATCTATGTCTGGGCTCCCCCATTTCTCCGTTATCATGCTGAAGACTTGTGGATTTAGTTTCCACTCGTGAGGATCCATAAGGTTTCTGCTTAAATCGTCTGCCAAAGTGTTTTGTTTTCCTGGCAGGAATTGAGCTTGAAGATGTATTTGGTAGGTCAAAGCTGTGTCCCATAGTGCCATGGCTAATCTGCAAATGGGGTATGAGTGTGTGCCCCCTTGCTTGTTTATATACCACATGACTGTGGTGTTGTCCATCTTTATCAGTAGTTGTCCTGGATGAAGTAAGTCCTCGAAGGCTGTTAGGGCATTTTGAACAGCTAGCATCTCTTTCTGGTTGATATGTAGATGCATTTGTTTCGGTGCCCATCTGCCCTGAATGCAACTTCCTGCCATGTGGGCCCCCCAGGCATAATTTGATGCGTCTGTTGTTAAGGTTTGGCTGGCAGGGGTAGAGTGAAGGGCCGTCCCATGTTTTGGTGACAGGCCTTTGTCCACCATAGAAACTCGTGTTGCAGGTAGGGAATGAGAGGAATCATTGTTTCCAGACTGGGTGAATGTTGACTCCATAAACTTTTTAGGTACCATTGAAGTTTCCTCATATGCAGTCTTGCATATGGAATTAGTAGGATGCAGGATGCCATGAAGCCTAGAGCCTGCAGAATTTGTCTTGCAGAAGACTGGGTTTTAGTTGCCATCAGTTTGAAGTTAGTAGTCAGTTGCCTTTGTTTGTCTGGAGTGAGGTAAGCCATCTGGGCAGTTGTATTCAAGCTTGCACCCAGGAATGTTATCTTTTGAGAGGGTACCATTTGTGATTTATTTTCGTTTATTGTGTACCCTATGCATATTAGAAGCCTTTTCACGAACGCCAGGTGTCGAAGAAGTGTGTCCTTGTTCTCTGCTTGAATGAGACAGTCGTCCAAGTAAGGATATATTTGTATACTTTTTTGTCTGCAAAATGCAATTACTGGTGCCAGGCACTTTGTAAAGACCCTGGACGCAGTAGATAAGCCAAAGGGGAGTGCAGAGATTTGGTAATGCATTAAGCCAGCCTTGAATCTGAGGTATCTTCTGCACGACTGTCTTATTGGGACATGCAGGTATTCCTCTTTTAGGTCTAAAGTCACCAGCCAAGCATTCTTGCCCAGCATGGGCAGAAGCTGCTGCAAAGTCAGCATTTTGAATTTTGGAATGTCCAGGTATGTGTTCAAAAATCGATAAATCCAGTATTGGCCGCCAGGCCTTGTCCTTTCTGGGTACCAAGTACAGTCGAGTAAAAACCTAGTCTTTTTTCCTGTTCTGGTACTGTCTGAATGGCCCCCATTATCCATGAGGGATGTAACCTGTTTCTGTGCCTCTGTCCATTGATTTTTGGCAGATCTGGCCAACCATTTGCCATTGGCAGTGTGTGGAAATGGAATCTGTATTCCTGTGAAACGATGTTTAGTACCCACTTGTCCTGGGTTATTAACTGCCAATTTTGAGCAAAAAGTGCTAATTTTCCCCCTATGAGTGCTGCCAAAAGATAAGTGCTTGGTGTAGGCAGAGGGAAGTCATTGGGATTGCTTTCTGTAGGTTTGCGCTTTATTTCCTCCAGATTTGGAGGTGGATGCGCCCCATTGCTTTGACCTGTATGGGTCTTGCGCCTGGTATCTGGAACCCTTGGTGCGTTTGGATTTGCCCCTTTGAGCTCTGTCTGACACATGAAAGGACCAATTTTTTGTAGGCTGGTGTCTACTGAATCGTGGTGGCTGCACTTGTAAGACGTCTTTAACAGTTTGCATAGACTTCGCTTTGTCTTCCATTTTCTTTAAAACCTCTTCTGCCTTAATACCAAACAGAGAATTATGCTGTAAAGGTGCATCTAGCAATTTAGCTTTAACATGATCAGGCAAATTTTGTTCCTTTAATCAGGCATGCCTCCTAATCACAGATCCAGTAACTGCGGCCCTGCAGGAGGCCACTAAAGAATCAAAACGACATTGCAAAGTATGCTTTCCAACTTGTTCAGCTGCATGCAATAATTCCTGCAATTCTTTATTTTCTGCACATTCTGAAATCATCATTTTCTGTTTCAGCAATCCCATAACATGTTGTTGGTACTTAAGCATATGAAATTGACCATTTAAGGCCCTGATTGCCAAGATGTATAAATCTTTTTCCCCCATCTGTCCAGTGCCCTTGAATCTCTGTCAGAGGGGGTAGGATTTTTAGCTGTTGAGGCCTTAACTCCCTTTGGACCCTGTGAAATAGTTTCAGGATCAGCAGCAGGGTTTCTAAATAAAAATTTATGTGAGTCAGGGATCCTGTAATATCTGTCAGGCTTACTGGGAGCCGGAGGTAAGGAGTCAGGGGTCAAGCTGGACTCCGAAAACACATCATCCACAATGTCTAAAACAGGGGGAATGGCTAAAGGCTTGTGCTGAGGGAGAAGGAAATCCCTGGGCGTCTTTTTCGATTCTGAGAAGTCTCGACTCTCCCAGTGAAAATGCTCCCTCAAAGTATGTAAGGTTTCTCCAAATGAATAATCCTCAGGAGGAGATGCAGATGGAATAGACTACTCAGCATCAAAATCCTCCTAGGGAGGTATAGATAATTCCTGATCAGAAGAGGAATCAGAAGAAATAGAAAGCCGATTTGTAGATTCATAATCAGTGTCTTGCCTAAGCCTCTTATCTGGAGGGGGATGGGTACCCCTGATCAAGGTAATAAGGTCTTCAGACATTTTGATCATCTGTTTTTTAGGCATCGAGGCCTGTGCACGTGGCTCATGCATTGTTTTTTTAGTTTTAGAAGTTGCTTTTGTCTTTGGTTTTGCAGCTGCCGTCGGTTTGATATACAAATGTTGATGTCGGAAAACACCCTCAGAAGCCGGTGCCTGCTCAGCGGCTCCGGACCCATCAGAGGGTGATACATCCGTCGGTCCAATACCTTGAGTATCTTGTGGCATGCCTGACTCCACATGGTGACGGTAGAGGCCTGCAGCTCGAAGGTAGCAGGTATCAGGGGCTGCGAAAGCACCTCACCGAGTACCGATGAACCGGCGACTGGCTTAGGAGAAGCTTTGTCGTCGGTTTTGGATCTCGACTGCCTTTCTCTGTCCTTTCCTTTGCATTAATGTACTCTGGTAGTTGGATTGCTATCCGATGACATTTCTGGGTAGTTAAATCTATTTCCAAAATACTTTGATGCAAAAATATACAGACGCTTAATAGTGCGTTGGTTAAATCTAGCACAAAACTGACAGCCAGGCACGTTGTGATCAGGGCCTAGGCAAGGAATACAGTATAAATGGAAATCCTTATGAGGTATTTGTTTCCCACAAGTAATACAATTATTAACTTTTTCTGACATTGGTAAAAAGCAAGAAAAAAGTTTCCCCAACGGGGTACTTAGCTTTAGTGAAGACTTCGGTTCTGAAACTTTTCTGCTTCTGGCACAGCGCGGCAAGAAAGACAAAAGAAAATGGCGTCGGCTGCATGTTTTATACCCCTGACAACCTGAAGTCATGGAAGAGAAGACAGCAACCAACACAGGACCCAAGACTTTGGAATTCAGGCCAGCAGATTACCCAAATCTAATGACTGCAACAGTGAAACACGAAGAACATCCTGAGCTGTCTGTGCACGTCCAAGGAGTGCATGATCCTTTCCCCTTTATTTTGAGGATTAGGGAAGAAGGTTGGCAAATGGATGGCTTGGTTTAGAGCCACACTGGGGACCATCTTAGGCATAATGGACGGGTTAGTCCTGAGGGAAACCCTGTCAGCATGGAAAACAAAGGGTTCCACAGCCATTAGTGCCTGTAACTCAGACAGCTAGCTGAGGTTATGGCTAAAAACAAGGCTCTTTTCCAAGAAAGGAATTTTAACTCTGCTGAAGCCACAGGTTCAAAAGGGGGAAGCATGAGCTTTTCCAGTACAAAGTTAAGGTCCCAGGCAGGGGTGGGTGCTCTGCTAGGGGGGCCTTAAGTTGTTAGCTCCTCTCGGGAATTGTTTGATGAGATGGGGAGAGAAAAGAGGTGGCTCAGTATTATAATGAGCTGAGATGGCAGAGGCATGAATCTTAATGGAGGAGAAGGATAGGCCTCTGTGGAGTAGCTCTGCTAGGTAATCAAGGATTTGAGGTAAGGAGGGCACAGCTGTGTCCTTTCCTTGAGATGGATTCCAAGAACAGTATATTTTCCACTTTTCAGCATAGGATTTCCTAGTACTAGGCCTTCTGGCCTCAAGAACAACATCCAGCACTGTTTGCTGAGGATTGCTGGTGGAGTATTCAGGGGATAAGCCAGGCTGCAAGGTTTAGGGTTTGCAACTGTGGATGCAAAATCTGTCCTTCCTGCCGAGACAGCAGGGAAGGTGTCTGATGAAGGTGCCAGGGCGGCACTGTTGTCAGACTGGGTAAGAGTGGGTTACCAGTGCTGGCGTGGCCAGTCTGGGGCAATAAGAACTGCCCTTGGGCTGTCCTGTCTGATCTTGAATAGTACCTTTGAGAGGAGGGGCAGAGGGGGAAAGGCATAAATTGAGAGGTTTTCCCATTTGAAGGATAAGGCATCCACCTTCCAGGCCATGCTGTGAGGGTTCCTGGTGCAAAATTTGCTCAACTGGTGGTTCTCGGGGAAGGCAAAGAGGTCCACCTCCGATGTTCCCCACCTCTGGATTAGAAGGTTGAAGGTGTTGGGCTCCAAATTCCACTTGTGTGGGTCCAGGAAATTTCTGCTTAAGTCGTCTGCCGGTGAATTCTATTTGGCTGGCAGGAATTGAGCTTGTAGATGCACTTGGTTGCTCAAGGTTGTGTTCCACAGGGCCATGGCTAACCTGCAGAGTGGGTAAGAATGGGTCCCCTTCCCTGCTTGTTTATGTAACACATAACTGTGGTGTTGTCTGTTTTTATCAGCAGCTGTCCTGGATGGATTAGGCATTTGAAGACTGGATCATACTGTACAGCTAACATCTCTTTTTGATTGATGTGCAGGAGAATTTGTCCTGGGCTAAACTTGCCCTGAATGCATTTGCCTGCAATGTGAGCCCCCCATGCATAGTCTGATGCCTCTGTAGTCAGGATTTGGGCAGTGAGGGGTTGAGTGAAAGGCAGTCCCTTGTTGTGGTTGCATACGTCTGCCCACCAAAGGAACTCTGTTCTTAGACAAGGTATGATAGGAATGACTGTTTCCAGGTCCTGAGAATGTTAGCACCAAAAAGAGCACCACTGAAGCTTCCTCAAATGCAGTCTCACATATGGAATTAGTAGAATGCATGAGGCCATGAACCCTAGGGCTTGCAGTATTTTCCTTGCAGATAGCTGGATTTTGGTGACCATTTGTTTGAGGTAGTTCATAGGTTCATACTAGACTATCTGCCCTGGGGCATTTATAAGCCTCGCCCGAGTGTGTTTGGCTTTCGCCACCCTTTGATTTGAGTTTGCTGTGCCCTTTTTAAGGTTAGTTTACTGTGCCTCTGTCTAGTAGTGACACAGAAGTAATCCCCGGGGTAAGCCTACAATCTCCCATCCACTCATCAAGATTCCTCTTGAAGAGAGTCAGTGAGGTGCTCTGCCTAACATGGACTGGGATTCTATTCCAGAGCGAAGGGAGCCTCTGGGTTATGAATCTGTCCTTCCAGCATGTTCTATTTATTTCTGTGCGGAGGTTCAAGTCCCTCGAGCACGTGGTTCTAAGGGATTTAGATTTTCTGAGGTGGAGCATGTCCATTAATATTGGGTTGGACATAGCTTTGTATGTCAGGCATAGATCGCCTTAAAGTAGGCGGTATGCAACTGAGTAGAGCTGGAGTTTTTTTAACCAGGCAGCATATGGGATCTGTTTGAGTCCCTTGATCCTCTTTGTGAGGTACTTTTGGGGTCTTTCTAGTTGCTGCAAGTGTCGGGTAAGGTACATCCCAAAAGGGGCATTGTATTCTATGATGGGCATGATGAGGGATGAATAAAGGGGCACTATTACCTCACTTGATCTAGATGTGAATCCTTTTGTGATAAGGTGGGCTATGTAGAAGGTCTTTCTAACCACTTTGGCAATGTGGTTGTCAAAGGAGAGATTGCTGTCAACTTGGGTCCCCAGGTCCCTAATTACTTCTTCCGTACTTAATGGGTTACCACCTATGTGGTAATTTGTGGACACTGTTTTTGCCAAAGGGTATGACTATACACTTTTTGGCATTTAGCTTTAGGCCATGGCTCTGGCACCAGTTATCCGTCTCTGTGAGAAGTTTTTGGAGGATGTTCGTGTCAGATGGAAAGTCAATTATGGCGCCCAGTTTGCAGTCATCTGCGAACTTGGTCAGCCATAGTCCTCCCGTGTTGGCCTGTACCTCGGAGAAGTATATGCCGAAGAAGGTCCCAGGACAGAGCCTTGTGGGACACCACTTGTAACCGGCTTCGAATCTGACATGACTCCGGCAATTCTGACTCTGTGGGTTCTGTCTTTGAGCCAGTTAGCAACCCATCTTGTGACATAGGGGTTTATATTTAAGATGGATAGATTATCTATGATGCCAGAGTGGGGTATTGTGTCAAATGCCTTTGCAAGGTCCAGATAGGCTGTGTGGACTACCTTCCCTTCATCTATGGCCTTGGTGACGGTTTCGAAAAAGTCGACCAGGTTCAAGAGGCAGGATCTGCCCTTGACAAAGCCAAATTGGGTAGGATCTAGTGTCTGCAGATCCCCAATGTCTTTGTTTATGAGTTCCATGATGATCCTCTCCATGGCCTTGCAGATAAGGCTAGTTAGGCTTATGGGGCGATAGTTACCAGGGTCCGTTGAGGCACCACCTTTGTGGAGTGGGACCACTGTTGCTGTATGCCATTCTTTGGGTACATATCCTGTAGTGAGGCTGAGATTGTACAGCAGTTTTACGTGAGGGTTTAGTTCTTCTTGGAGTTCATGTAGGACACAACCCAGGACACAGTCTGGTCCCATTTGAGCAGTGTTTTTTTGCTTTGGAGAGGGTGGCTTTCACCTGAGCATCTACGATATTAGGGAGGCTGCACTCTGCTGGGATAGATATTGGCTCTTTTGGGGGGGAAGGGGGGGAGAAGTTCAAATAGACCTGTTTTTCTGGAGTGAGAAATGCTATCTGGGAAGTTGTGTTCAAGCTTGCTCCCAGGTATACAATTTTTTGACCAGACACCAGTTGTGATTTCATTTCGTTGATAGTGTACCCCAATGAAGATATGAGTCTTTTTACAAATGCCAGGTGCTGAAGTAGCAATTCCTGACTGTCCACCTGAATCGGGCAATCGTCCAAGTATGTGAAAATTTAGATATTTCTCTTCCTGCAGTATGCAATGGCTGAAGTCAGGCACTTGGTGAATACTCAGAGTGCAGTAGATAAGCCCTGAAACATAGATATTTCCTGCAAGACTCCCTTATGGGGATGTGCAGATAAGCTTCTTTTAAGTCTAGGGTGACTAACCAGGCATCCTTGGCTAGCATAGGGATAAGCTGTTGCAGGGTAAGCATGTTGAATTTTTGGACCACCAGCAAAGTATTGAGAATTGATGGATTCAGGATTGGGCACCAAGAGCCCTCTTTTCTGGGCACCAGGAACAGTCTGGAGTAGAAACCCTGTCCCCTTTGTTCTACTGGAACAGGTTGAATGGCCCTGATATTGAGCAGGGAAAGTACTTGCTTTTGGGCCCCTGCTCACTGGTTTGGAAGAAGGTCTGGAAACCCACTTGGGGTTGGCAGTGAATAGAAGTAGAATCTGTACCCCTGGGATACAATGTTTAGAATCCATCGGTCCTGAGTAATGGACATCCAGTTTTTGGCATGAAGGGCAAGTTTTCCTCCTAGGGGCGCAAGTAGTTGGGCAGGGCAGGGAAGGATAATTGAAAAGTCATTGTGAACTTTTCCCAGAAGGGGGTGGCCTGCCACTCCGTTTTTGAGGTGGGCGTACTCCATTGTTTAGATCTCTGCATACCCTGAGACTGTAGTCTTGGTGGTCTGTTTCCCCTGGGTTTGGACTGAGAAGGCCTGGAAGGGGCTGGAAAGGACCAGTTTTCAGAAGGCCAGTGCTTACTGAATCTAGGTGGCTGCACTTGTAAGAATTCTTTAACAGTTTGCATAGATTTAGCTTTTTCTTCCATCTTTTTAAGAACCTCTTCTGCTTTGGTGCCAAACAAACGGTCCTGATTTAAAAGAGCATCTAGTAATTTTGATACAACATGGTCCGGCAAGGTTTGTTCCTTCAGCCAAGCATGCCTTCTCAGTACAGACCCAGTGACTGCAGCCCTGCAAGATGCTTCTAGGGCATCAAAGCCACACTGCAAAGTATGTTTACTAACTTGGTTTGCAGAATGCAATAACTCTTGTAAATCTTTATTTTCTGCACAATCTGGAAATGACACCATTTTTTTGTTTAATTTGTTCCATAATATGTTGCTGGTACTTAAACATGTGAAACTGGCAACTGAATGCCTTTTGAATGCCCTGATGGCAAGAGTTCCAGAGGTATATACCTTCTTACCCAATCTGTCTAAAGCTCTGGAATCCCTGTCTGAAAGAGTAGGGTGTTGGGCTGTAGTAGCCTTAATCCCTTTAAGTCCCTGGGAAATGGTCTCTGGATCTGCAATAGGATTCTTAAAAAGAAATTTGTGAGAATCAGGTACTCTATAGAACTTGTCAGGTTTTCTAGGGGCTGGTGGTAAAGTGTCTGGAGTAAGACTAGATTCCATGAAGACATCACCTACAACATCCAGGACAGGGGGTATAGCTAGAGGCCTGTGCTTAGACAACTCTAAAAATTCTCCGAGTCTCTTTTTGGATTGAGGATAGTCCTGGCATTCCCAGTGGAAATGCTCTCTTAATGTATGCAAGGTTTCACCAAAAGAAAAATCCTCTGGAGGGGAGGCATAGGGAATAGATTCCTCTGCATCTGAATTATCAAAGGTTGATAAGGGTATGTCCTGTTAATCAGAAGGGTCAGAGTTATCGGACTCCTGGTCTGCAGAATCGGAAAGAAACTCAATTCTTTGTTTCTTAGCAGGGAAAGGCTGGCTTCCCCTAATTACAGGGATAAGGTCATCAGCCATTCTAAGCATTTGTTTTTGTGGCATAGGAGCTTGAGCATTTGCTTTGGTCGTCAGTTTTCTAGGCGCAGTGCATACTCTGGGCCTGAGAAACTTGGTAGTTTTAACTAAAAATGAAGTTGTCGGTTTAATGTGAACATCGGTAGGTTGGAATACACCCTCAGATGCCGGTGCCTGCACAGTGGCTCCGGACCCATCCAAGGTGGATTAATCCGCAGGTTCCATAATCAAAGTAGCATCTCGCGGCATACTCCGGACTCCGAATGGGTCTCAGCAGAAGCCTGTGAATCTGTAGAAGCGGGCATCAGGGGCTGCAAAGGCACCTCACAGAATATCGGTGGACTGGCAACTAGCTTAATAGAAGCGTCGTCTGCAGTTTTGGACCTATGCAGTCTGTCTCTGTCTTTATCTTTACACTTTTTCGGAAGATCAGTAGTCGGATGGCTTATCGAAGCCATTTCGGAATATGGAGAATGAGAGTGAAAGAACTTGGCAACAAAAATAGCCCGACGATGAATTGTTCGGGCGTTAAAGCACAAAATCGACAGCGAGGGACGTCGTGGTCTAGGCCTAAACAGGTAATGCAGTAAGAATGAAAATCTCTGTGAGGCATTTGCTTTCCACAGGTAAGACAACTGTTAACTTTTTCTGACATCGGTTAGAGCAAGAAAAAAGAATCCCCAACGGGGTACTTGGCTTTAGAAGACTTCAGGTTCGAATCTCAAAAGACGAAAATTTCAGGTAGCAGCCAACCGGCACTTGCAAACTGCTTCTGCTTCGGGCTCCTTCTCAGCAAGAAAGACTGATGTAATGGCATCGGCTGCCTGTTTTATACCCCTGACGGCCTGATGTCATGGAAGAAGCAACAGCATCCGACGCAGAAATCCCAAGACTCTGGTATTCAAGCTGACTGCGGGCTACCTGCAGGCAGATAACCCAAGTGTGATGACTGCAACAGTGAAACACGAAGAACATCTTTGCTTGACATAGATGGGTAGCTTGTTTCAGAGTATACAAAGTCTCTGGGACAGGAATCTATCCCTACAGCATGTCCTGTTTATTGTGGTAACAAGGTTTAGGTCATTAAACTTGTAGCTCGGAGGGACTGGAATTTCCTAAGGTGTAGCATGTCCAACAGCTCTGGGTTTAACATAGCTTTATATGTTAGGCAGAGATCTCCTCGGAGTAGGCGACATGCTACAGAGTAAAGCTGGAGTTTGTTGAAATGGTCCGTGTAGGGCATCTGAGGCCAGTAATCCTCTTTGTGAGGTACTTCTGTGGCCTTTCCAGCTGCTGCAGATGTCTTGTGAGGTACATTCCAAAAGGGGAATTGTACACTATAATGGGTTTAATGAGTGCCAAGAAGAGGGGAACAATGACCTCTTTTTTTTCCTGGATGAGAACCTTTTTGTGATGGTGTGTGACGCCCGTGCCCTGGCCCAGCAATCAAGGAGCCTCAATCCTCACCACTAACACCAGAGAGAGTGTCTCATATATGAGGAAAGGATAACAAATACATACAGTAAAGTGCAATTTCCCTTATGAGCGCACAGAGATCTGAGGCTGGTCGCTCCCTTGCTCTCCAGGTCCCCAATAAGACTCCCCACTGGCACAGCTATAGGGTCCAGATCTCAGCTTAGTGGGCAAGCTAAAACCTTTAGCACCCTCTCTATCCAACCAGTGCTTCGTGTCCTTGCCCAAGTAGCTGACACACACACGCACTTTGAGATGAGAGTTTATACAACCACACAGACACTCCTTGGGAAGGCTGGCACAGTTTCTCTAGCTGTGCCCCTTTCTCCAAGACTATACGGTAGTTCCACTTGCCACCACCCACTAATACTTATCAGCTACTCAAAGGCCCTTAAAAGGGTGTCCAATTATTACTGTGCATTATTATTATCCAACTGGTAGTTGCGACTAAACAGTAGAGGCTTATTTAGAGTGACTTGGACAATAAACTCTATAAATATGCAATGTACTCTAGAGCTTAAATTATCTATACACAAAACAGCCACAGTTGAAAGGTTTTAAAATATTTAATAATAAAAACACAAGATAATACTTCTTACTACACAGTGCTAGTCAAGAGTACAGAGATCACAGAGAAACTTAAAATAATTTGGTAGTACAGTTCTGACATCACAGAAAAACTCAGTCTAATCTTTCTAGTTTCTAGCTATTTCTAAAGGAAAACACAAGTCTAAGATAACTTACATATGAGCAAGACTGTGTGTTGGATAGTCCAGACAAAAATGCTAAATGCCTTCTGATTCTCTCTGTTTAAATTGCTATTTTCAGTCATGATTCCCATTACATCATTTCACACTTTCCTGGGGTTCCCATGCTGACATATACTACATTCTTGTTATCTTGCACCTGCAGGAAACTACATCAATAAAAGACATTCCACATGTAAACTCTAGTAATTACTCCTCAAGTTAAAACAATACGCAGGATGCTTCACCCCAGACTCATCGACTCCAAATTCTAACTTCAAAGGGACACACATGAAATAATTTTAATTTCAAAGGACAGACAAGAAATGTTTGATTTAGCTTTCTTTACAGCAGAGGGCAATGTTGCTACACTGTTTTAAGTTCAAACACTTCACAACATATTCTTTCATTTAAGTAAACAAGCTTATAATTCAGCATTCATACTTATAAATGAGCTGCACAATTCTATCTAGCTGGGCTGGCAGCCTTCACAAGGTGTGCCACATAGGATTTCCCAACTACTCTGGCAATGTGATCAAAGGAGAGACTACTGTCCACCTGGGTCCCAAGGTCTCTAATCACACATTCGGCGTTAAGTAGACTGCCATTTATGTGGTAGTTCATGGGTACAGAGTTTTTACCAAAGGGGATGACAATGCACTTTTTGGCACTGAGTTTGAGGCCATGCCTCTGACACTAGGCATCTGTCTCAGTGAGGTCCTTCTGTAGGATATCCACATCATTTGGGGACTCTACTATGGCTCCTAGTTTGCAGTCATCTGTGAACTTCATTAGCCAGAGGCCTTCTGTGTTTGCTAACAGAAGAGGTTCCAGGACTGAACCCTGTGGGACTCCACTTGTCACTGATTTGAAGTCAGATTTGGAGTCTGCAACTTTCACAGTGTGGGTTCTGTCAGTGAGCCAGTTGGCAACCCATCTTGTGTTGTAGGGATTTATACCTAGTTTAGTGAGTTTAGCTATAATTCCAGAATGGGGGATTGTGTCAAAAGCCATGGCGAGGTCAAGACAGGCTGTGTAAACCCCCTTACCCTCTTCTACGGCTTTGGTGACTGCCTCAAAGAAGTCGATCAGGTTCAGAAGGCATGATCTGCCTTTCACAAACCCAAACTGGGTGGGGTCCAGAGTTTGGAGGTTACCAATGTCTTTCTTTAGGAGTTCCATGATTATCTGTTCCATGGCCTTGCAGACCAGGCTCGTCAGGCTAATAGAGCGATAGTTCCCAGGATCACTGGTGGTTACCCCTTTGTGGAGTGGGATAACTGTTGTTGTGTGCCATTCAGTGGGCACAAAGCCTGACGTGAGACTATGACTGAACATGGTGCTTAGGTGGGGAGCCAGTTCATTCTGAAGTTCGTGTAAAACACAGCCTGGGATGTTGTCTGGTCCCATGGATGCTGTGTTTTTGGTTTTAGAGAGAGTGCAGCTTTTACCTCCACAGATGTGATTACAGGGACTCTGCATTCTTCCTGTATATATACGGGCCCTTTAGGGGGTGAGAGGGGGGTAAAGTTAGCACTGAACCTATCTGCCAGGATGGTGGCAATATCAGTTGGTTCTGTAATTTTTGTGCCGTTGTGCTGTAACTCAGAGCAGATCTGGGTGTTGCCATTGAGATTCTTGACATGGCTACAGAATGCTTTGTGGTTGCCCTTAGAATCAGTGGTGATTTTGTTTCATACCTAGCTTTGGAGGATCTTATAACGGATCTCAGCTTTTTACTGAGGCTGACCAGGTAGCTCCTCCACTCATGGGATTTTACTCTCTTTTGCAACAGTTTCGTCCTTCTATTGTACAGTTTGTTTATGGCATGGGACCACCAGATTGGCTTCCTTTTTTTGGAGGATAGCATCTTGGTTCTGTTTGGGATAACACGATCCATGCACTCGTGTAAGTGCTTAGAGAGTGCATTTGTGTAGGATTCACCAGTCGTACCTGTATTGCCCATCTGCATGGGTGTCATGAAGTTCACCACTTCTGTCTTAAGAAGCATGAAGTTAGCTTTGGAGAAATTATTTACCGTAGTTTCCTTAATGGTGGGGTGGGGGCGGGATTCGGATATCTAGGGTGATTAGCTTATGGTCAGATCTGACCAACGAGGAATTTATTTCAGGTGTGGAACACCTGCCACTCATGTTGGCAATGACTAGGTCTAGGATACTGTTGCCCATGGTGGGGGTGTGGATAAGTTGATCCAGGGCACTGGAATTTATGAATTCCAGAAAGCATTGAGCAAAGGAGTTGGTACATGAGTAGTTGTCCCAGTTAATGGTGGGGTAGTTGAAATCGCCCATTATAAGGGTGTTTGGTTGAACCCTAATATTTTCCAGTATATCAAAAAAAAGAGGAGGGGGAATCCTGGGGCATGGTGGAGGATCTGTAGCAAGCTACAATTTGGAATGCAGCTTTGTCCAGAGTTAGTTGCACTTGGAAAACCTTGGATGCATTATGCTGTCAACTAGCCTGGAGGTGTGGATATCCTTAATGAATATGGACACACCTCCGCCTTTGGTGTTCTGGTCCAGGTGAGGTGGCTGAAAAGTGTAGTATGAGTTATAGCCTGGTAATGCATGGGTGCTCTCTAGAGCCTTGAACCAGGTCTCAGTCACTGCACAGATATCAATGTTCTCCATTTTAAGGAGTGCCTCGAGTGAGTGCATTTTGAGATTTAGACTTCTAGCATTGAGTAGCATTACCCTCGGTTTTTGCTTGCCTGTTCCTGTTGCAGTGGTGAATTTGTCATTGGAACCTTGCCTAAAAAAGGCACTATAGGGGTAGCAAGAGCCTTAGCCAGTATCCGGAATCCCAGGGGTGAATGGTGCAGTTCATCTCTGGCAAAGCATCGTGGTCTGTCGACCATGTCGTCACAGGCAGACAGATACTGGATCCCCTTAGTATGACACCAGAAGCTTAGCCAATTGTTGAAGTAAATCATTTTGTCCTTGTACTGCGCTATCATTCTGGGCAATGGCAGGATGCTACTCAGGGCTAGTGTCATACCTGCCTGGGCTACAAGATCATAGAGCTCTTCCATGTCTCTTTCCACACAGTTAAGGGAGGTACATCTAAGGTCGTTCACGCCAACCTGGACAATGACAGAGTCATATTTGTACTTGTAGTGGAGTGACCTGAGTGCGTGGGTTATGTGGCGGATCCTGGCACCCAACAGGCAGCTGACAGTAGCCCTCTCCTTGTTTAGCCTGGTGAGTGGGACATCAGTGTGCCTGACTATAGAGTCACCTATGATTAGTGTGTTGGGTACGTTGGTTTGCCTTATGGGTTGTGATTTATTGGCACACTGAGTCTGTGGGCTAGGTGTCATTTGGGTTGTGTTGGGGGTGGAGGTTGCTTGCGTTTCTGCTTTGGAGGTCTTTGTTGCTTGAGCAGATTATTATTGAGAGCCTCTGCGAATGTTTTTGTGTGTGGATTTTGGTGGTGTAGGTTTAGTGGGACTATGTGATGAGTGTGGTGTGGTGCAAGTGTTTACCTTCTCCTCTTGACTGTCAAGTTCAGTCTTGGTTGGAGAGAGCTTTACCTCCAGTTTGGCTAGATAACTGTACCTCTCACAGGTTGTGGTGTTGGGTAGTAGGAGGAGAGGGTTGACTGTGTACATGAGGCAATTGCTACATTGCCTCAAGATGCCCAGATAAACATGAGAGAACACTGGGAACTGACCATTGGACATATCTGAATAGAAAACTACTTTCCTCTAGACAAGTGAGGAAAGTGAGTATAGGAGCTGTTTTTCTCTAAGCAAGTGAGGAAAGTAAGTACAAAAAACATTTTCCTCTAGGTAAAGAGGAAAGCCGAGTGCTGTAGTAATTTGTAGCTTATTTAGTGCTAACAAGAAGTTCTGAACAAGTGCTGAGCACGAATAAGCAAATTCAAGTGCTAAAACTAAGAATCTGTACCTGGATCTTGTGGTAGACAGGCTACCTAGTGCTTACTACTCCCACTGATAAGCTATAATGCTTCCCTCCAACACAGAAAGGCTTGGGGGCTCAGAAGCTTACAAACAGTCGTGGATACAGCAAATCTGTATCTGGACTAGAATAGTTACAGGAAAGGTGGGAAACAAGTGCAAACGTGGGCTTTTAAACCAGAAAGTTGAAAGAGATGGAAAAACTGCCCAAACAGCCAATAAACTACATCCGTGGGAGGGGACACCCAGGAAGTAGAGGGTCCTACACCAAATGTCTCCAGGAACACAGATTCATCTGAGGTAGGTTTTTGAGCAGAACAGCCCCCATTGCTGGCGAAGGAATTCCATGATGTCGCCAAAGGAGACATCCTCGGGAGGGTGACTGGGGGGAACCTTCCCCTTCCTCCAAATCGGGGTCTTCAGTAAGAGACTCTGATGGCACGTATGTTCGCGAGGGACCTCCTCAGTGGGGATCTCTAGAGAGGACTCACCAACATCTTGCTGATCCCAATAGGGAGCGTCCTGGGCAAAGAGGTGGCAGGCTGTCCCTGAGATGGCAGAACGGCCAGATCTGCGCCAGAAACAGAGGTAGCCAAGGCGGAATCCTAAGACGAGATAGTCAAGGGTCTCGAAGAAATAGAGAGTACCCTCTCCACCACTTTGAAAGCCGAAGGAGAAAGGACATCCTGAGAAAGGACAATAGGAAGAGCCATAACCCTCTGACCAGACGGGGGAGTCAGAGCCGAAACTCCAGGCACTGAGATACCAAAGGGAAGACTCTGCTCCGACAAACTGAGCCAACACCACCCCCTCAGATCTGAAGCAGAGGCTACAGCTCCGAGAATCTGTCAGATCCGACCTGCTCCAAGTCATGGCCAGCAAAGTACACGGTAGCATTGGCACCGACCCCTCAACGCCGAGTGTACTCGGATCCAAGGACTCCTAAATTGGAGATCAGATTGGAGGAGGAGTAATAGAGGTGAAAAAGGGCTGTATGCATCCGCTCCGAAGGGAGAAGGGGCAGGCAAGACTCCCATCTGTATCTGGGTGAGGATGAACTTCCGCGTCATCCTATCCATCTCCACTTCGCTATGGTTACCGGTGGAGCGGGAGGAAGAGGTGACCTACACCGGCCTGGAGGGGCAGTGCGGAGAAGCCTGAGCCGGCAATCAGGTCTGGAGCTCCTCCAGCTCTGGAGAGAACCCAGGGGAATGGAACCAGGGAGACTCCGGTCTTGGAGCGGACCTAACTTTGCTTGGTGGGCAGGCCAAAGTCGAGCGATCTGGGGATCGCCTCTTTGGCCTATCCCTCTTGGATGATTTGTCTCCATCCCCGGTCCTCTTAGTGGGAGTTTGAGTCCCAGAAGCTGGGGAGGAGACTGAGGCAGAAGCCGGTGTGGCAGGATCTTGAGTCCTGGAGGAAGAAGAGGGAAGAAGGCCCTTTAGGGTAAGCTTGGGCCTCCTGTCCATCAGTGCCCAGGGATTAAACCTGGCACAGATGGAACAGGTCTGAAGATGGGCTGCCTCAAGACAAATGACGCACAGTGTGTGGCCATCAGCTGGGAGAGCTTGTGGCCACACGCTGTACATTTTCTGAAGCCGGGTTTGGGAGTTTCGGACATGTCTCCAAAAGGGACCATGTATCCACGTGGGTTGAATTTAGAGGTAAATTGGGGCATGTAAAAGATGCATTTAATGCATTTATTTACTTAAAAATTATAGAATTGTTAAAATATTTATTATTTCAGGGATATTGTAGGGACTGTACATATTTATACTCTTGCACATCTTTTTGACATTGGGTGTACAATTTGATGTAGTAACATAATTTTGATTAATTTCATGACATATTTGAGTGCTATGTATTGATGAAGTTGGATTACATACATTTAATATTTAATACATATTAAACACATTCTTCATTTTGTGGGTATAGAAAAAGTTTGGATTTAAATAGTGCCTGACCTTCACTTCGTGTAATGGGAACTCTGTGTTTAAAACTGGGTGTTGATTTTTATAGTATTTAAATATTACGTGAAAATGGAGTAATTTGCATTTATAATTGGTGGGATTTAAACAGGCTGCAGCAGGATGTGATGTTATTCCTTGAAGGCTTTTCAGCCGAGGTACTAAAAGCTTTAATAAAAGAACTTGCAGCAATTTTCACTTGGTTCCCCAAGTGTTTTTTGGTGATTTGGTTGATGCGTTTTTTGTGAGTTTCAGACATGTCCCAACTTAAGGCCCAGTACACACACAGTCGCACAGTCCACTCACACAAGAGGAAAGATAGAGGGAAATTTTTTTTTTTTTACCAACAGAGCACTAGGGCAGGTAGAAAAGCAGAGAAATAGAAGACATGAGGAAATTTTAATCAAAATTGTCAATTACCACAAACTTTTACAGCAGAGAGTACGGATCACAATGCAGACATGAAGCACAGCAAATGAGATCTGAAGGGAGGAAGGAGACAGGGGCATTATGGATAAGGGGAGGGGCTTTGAGCTCAGCTCAGATACTAGATATGCAGCAGAGTCGGTTACGAGACGGATCCGGGAACCCAAAGGTTGAAGACCAAACAAAGACAACTTCAGATCATTGGTTTTCAAGATAGACAAATAAGAGGAGAGAAGACTATGAAGTGTCTTAGGGACAAAAGTTTGACAGACTGAACATTGGGTGCTTCCCACGACCTTGGACAAAGACTGGTCACGACTGTCTTTATGAGGGATCTGCCTCTCAAACTAACATTTTCCTTTATGGGTGACATGAACTCAACAGCACTTAAAAAAAAAAAAAAAGAAAAACTGAAAGATAGATAAATAAGAAGAAACCCCAACGGGGCACATATCTGAAACATGGCTTGGTAAGCAGCACAGCAGAAGGGCATTCATACAGACATTCACGGACGTGTGTTCAGACTGGCAGCAAAGAAGTTGTGCGTGTGTGAGTCCGTTCGTCACCTTTATGCCCTATGCCTTGCACGGGGAGTGTACATGTGACATAAGACACCTGTAAGTACTAAAGCCTTCAGTATACTGGCCAGACGTTGGGCTATCCTTGACAGGAGTTCCCTTCATTTAAGAATACGGCAACAACTGATACAGAAGGACATTACTACTTCCTAGCTGCAGTGAAACCAGTACTGGCAGAGGTCAGATACAGTCAATAGCAAATCACTGTGTTGAGGGGTCCGGCTATTCCATCCTTATGATAACTAACCAGGTTATGCAATTAATTTCACTGGTCGCATTTCAACATGGACTTACAATCTGTTTGGTCTCCATCTGCCCCAGTTTACTCCCAATCCTTTCAGTCATATCCTGCAATAACACAATTTGTGACCAGTGCAAAAACGTAGTTTGGACGATAGCCTCTCACACACCACTTACATGCAGCTTACCACTGCATTAAAGCCCACCCAACTCTACACCCACTTAAGGTGAGGATATAAGCAAATCATGACATACGATTCTCAGGCACAGCTTACATGAACCTCAGCCACACAGTACTCAAAATGCATCCACACCTATACCTTTCCCCACACATAAGAGGAGTCACTCTGGCCCTAAATCTACACCCTGGAGTTCTCCAAAAGCTGTGGCCACACATGATAATATACTAACAGCAGGTGACACTACAGCCAGATGCACTGATGTTTCTCAAACCGAAAGAAGCAAAGAAAGGGTCACAGCCAGCCGCCCCTGGTGGTAGGATTCATGACATGACCACACTCCTTAGGTTCCATAAACAAAAATACAAATACAACCTTAAAGTTGCTGACAACAAGACAGAAAGACTGTAAATGCTCCACCCTGGGGAAGATACAGTGTGACATGCTTGAGCTCTCCATGAACATGAGAAAGCCAGGAAAGATACCAGTCTTGGGCAATATCTTGTCACCTCTAAGAATGACGCATACATTTTAAAATATAATAACTGACCCCATCAACTGGCCAACTAAATGGTCATATTCCAGGGAGATCCAAAGTGTGCCAGCATAGAAGGTGATGACTGCCAGCTCAGACTGTTTTGCAGGAGTGACCTGCATCTCCTGACTCAGGGAGTTCACATGTTGGGTAAGACTACCTCTGCTACCAGAGTAAACTTTAAGGTAATCATCACTTATCGCAACCCCAACCCAGCAAATTTCAAATTGTCTCACATTAAGGTGATGCTGCTAAACTTTGAGAGACTGAATCTTGAGTGTTTCCTAATACTCAAACATATAATGCATCTATTTGTTCAGACCATATGGTAGCAGCAGAGGAGTACCGGTACTTATCAGATCGTTCAATGGCTCACATCAAACCCTCATGACATTGACTTGATAACAAGCTCCTCTACATCTTATTCTCACTGAATACAGACAATTACGACATTACTACCAACTTACTGAACACATTTACTACAATAAACTAAATTCTATACAACTTTTAATTCCAATATGTTAATCCTGGGTGAATATACCCATCCATTAAATGGAAATCTTATACAGCAAATAAATATGTCCAGTGGTTCTTTGACTATCGATACAAACTATGCAAATCAAATTGCCCAATTTCTCACCAGAGGTGGCAACACAATTATCTCATGCTTATAAATGTTGCCCTGCATACACCTTGTTAGTCCTTCCATGAGGAATTCTTGACCACCAAACTGACATCTGCTCTCTAAAAAAACAATATTCTAGCCAGTTACTATGCCATGCTTAAAGAGTACTCTAAAGCCAATCTAGTATTCCTATATATAGGGAATCTTAAGAGATTCAAAAGCACCCTCCATCCCACTAACCCAATCAATAAAGCCACTACATGTACCTCTGACTTCTACGCCCATTTAAACCAATTTATAGAGAACTCAATCCCCATTTCACACAAGTACAATGAGAAATTCAAAGATAAACCTCCACTGTGGAACTCACAAATAAACGAGAGAAAAAAAATACTTGCTTCACATCAATAAGACTTCCCCACCTTCCACTATGAGAAGGTCTTTAGTCAAAGTCGTCAAGTATGCCATTAAGAAGACTAATGTAAGATACAAACTGAAAGTTGATGCCTACTTTAAGGTTAACCGTAAAGAAACACTCTGCTACAGAGATATATAGCTGCTGTAAATTCTCTGTGGGCAAACAGAAGTGCACACTGCCATACCCACAACTTAACCAAGTGCATGGGGCCAGAAGTAGTTATAAGTGTTGTGTTCAGTGTACAGTACATGCTTATGTAACTACAACATGAAGTGTGTTACAGCATGGAGGAAATCCTGCATGCTACTGTAGTCAAACATGCTCCAGTATGCATTTTTGTTAATGTTTCCTAGACACTGTGAAGGGAGTAGTGGTACAGACACACACACAGAGACAGACACACACAGAGACAGACACAGGCACAGAGAAAGACACACAGGCACAGAGACAGACACAGAGAGTTAGACAGACACAGACACACACAGAGACACAGACACACACACAGACAGAAACAGACAGACAGACTCCCAGAGACAGACTCGCAGAGACAGACTCGCAGAGACAGACTCGCAGAGACACACAGGCAGACAGACAGAGACAGACACACACAGACAGACACACACAGAGACACACACACAGAGACACACACACAGAGACACACACACAGAGACACACACACAGAGACACACACACACACACACACACAGACACACACACACAGACACACACACACAGAGACACACACACACAGAGACACACACACACACACACACACACAGAGAGACACACAGAGAGAGACAGACACAGACAGAGACACAGAGACACAGAGACACAGAGACAGAGACAGAGACACACACACAGAGACAGAGACACACACAGAGACAGAGACACACACAGAGACAGAGACACACACAGACAGAGACACACACAGACAGAGACACACACAGAGATACAGAGACACAGAGGCAGACAGAGACAGACAGGACACAGAGACACACACAGAGACAGACACAGAGACAGACACCACAGACAGAGACACACACACAGAGACCAACACGCGCGCGCACACACAGAGACCGACACGCGCACACACACACACAGAGACCGACACGCGCACACACACACACAGAGACCGACACGTGCACACACAGAGACCGACATGCGCACACACACACACACACACACACACACACAGAGACCGACATGCACACACACACACACACACACAGAGACCAACACGCACGCGCACACATGCACAGAGACACGCGCACACAGAGACAGACACGCGCACACAGAGACAGACACGCGCACACAGAGACAGACAGACAGGCAGATACACAGAGACAGGCAGACACACAGACACACACAGAGACATACAGAGACAGAGACAGACACAGACCCACACAGGGACAGAGACAGACACACACAGAGACAGACACACACAGAGACAGACACACACAGAGACAGACACACACAGAGGCACACAGAGACAGACACACACAGATAAGACACACACAGATAAGACACACACAGACAGACTCAAGACACAGAGGCAGACACACAGAGACACAGAGGCAGACACAGAGACACAGAGACCGACACACACGCACACAGAGAGACCGACACACACGCACACACAGAGACCGACACACACGCACACACAGAGACCGACACACACGCACACACAGAGACCGACACACACACACACAGAGACCGACACACACACACACAGAGACCGACACACACACACACAGAGACCGACACACACACACACAGAGACCGACACACACACACACACAGAGACCGACACACACACACACACAGACCGACACACACACACACACACACACACACACACAGAGACAGACACCGCACACACACACAGAGACAGACACCGCACACACACACACAGAGACAGACACCGCACACACACACACAGAGACAGACACCGCACACACACACACAGAGACAGACACCGCACACACACACACAGAGACAGACACACACACACACACAGAGACAGACACCGCACACACACACACACAGAGACAGACACCGCACACACACACACACACAGAGACAGACACCGCACACACACACAGAGACAGACACACACACACACACACACACACAGAGACAGACACCGCACACACACACAGAGACAGACACACACGCACACACACACAGAGACAGACACACGCACAGACAGGCACACAGAGACAGAGAGACACACGCACACAGACACACACAGACACACATAGGCAGGCAGACACACACAGGCACACCAATTATAAAGCACTGCATTTTTACTGCTACTGACATGCCCACTGGCCAGCCTGCTGCTGATGCCTGCCATACTTCCTGCTGTCATGTTGCTTTGAAGGGGCCATGGACATTAGTTCCCCCCTGTGTATTTGGTTACTGAAGTTGTGGGAATGGTGCCACATTCTTCTCTTTGCCCACAGGAAATTCGCAACAGCCATATTTCTCTGTAGCTGAATGTCACTTCAGTTTTAAAGTGTCCCCAACCAAATGTACCACAGGTAAATGCCTCGCTGCCTAGGCACCTGAACTCTTATTTTTAATATCTGCGTGGGTTCTTTAAATTGCTAAAGCTGTTTTGTGTTTGGGTATGCATTAATGACAGTTAAATGATTAAGTGTGAAAAATGCTTTAAACAATCAATAAAACTTCCTGCTTGGAACCGCTTTTGAGCCTCCTGGCTCATGTCTTTGTGAAATCTTGCTGTCAAGGCATTTTGCCCAACACCTGTTCAAAAAAAAAAAAAAAAATGTATTTACTGATTTTACTTTACATTTGTTGGCAGATATAGTCCGACTGACCAGAGTAGTCCTTTTCAGCGGAGGCCCGGAGAGAAAAGCTCCACAATTACACATTAAATATTGAAATAGAGACAAATGAAAAAAAATAGATTTTGCAGAGAATGGTCAAAGTGACTATTAGAGAAAATACAATTTGCAGAATCAACATTACAGATGATGGTCTACTTAAAACCTATTATGCAAATATCACAATTTCACTTTACAACAGTTTTGTGTGATACAATAGGAGAAAATAACCTGGTTAGTGACAATTATGATATAAAAGTCCATATGGAAGGGGCCTAGCAGGACGGTACAGGACTTAAAGAGGTTGTGTACAGAGGCAGGACCACTGAGTTTTTAGATATTCTCTTGCCACAGCTTTGAATTGATTAGGGTTTTTTGGGATCTGATTTCAAGTGGTAGTTTGTTCCAAGAAATAGAAGAGTGATAACTATAGAGGTTTTGACCAGATTTGTTGTTGGGCTTGTGCATTTTTAGCAGGTTTTGGTGGGAGCTGCACAGCAGCCTGGCAGGGTTATAATGTGAGATGAGAGGAGATAGGTTGGGACAGTAAGATTTCTGGTAGAGGATGGAATGGACTATAAGGAGTCGAGAGAAAAGTTTAGGTGTTTTAGGGCAAGGCAATGGTGAGATTTATAGGTGTGTTTTGCTGCAAATCTTACTACCTTATTGTAAGTTGTCTCTATGTTGGCTAATAATGTTTAGTTTGTGAGGATTTGGGGGCTGCATAATAGGCTGGGTAGGAGGTAGGCATGAGAGAGTAATTTTAGCTTTGGTGAGGAACCTTTTGTTCCAGTAGAGAAGCCCTAGTTTCTGGTGAGTTTTTCTGATGCAGTTGTTTATATGAAAGTCAAATTTAAGTTGATCAGTTATGACTCCTAAGAGTTTAGTGTTGTTTTCAACAGTGATGGAGGTGTTGCCAAGGGATAGTACTGAGAAATTGGTTTTGAGGTAGAAGAGGTTTTTAAAAAGAAAAATAAGGAGTTTTGTTTTTTTAGGGTTGAGAATAAGCAAATTTTGAGAAAACCAGATTTCAGAGTTGAAGCATTCTTGGGTAGCAGTGATAAGCTCTGAGGGGGTGTCTGAGATGGTGATGATAGCAGAGTCATCGGCATATTGTACAAGGAAAGATTGAGGGCAGGAGAAGTAGAGAAGACAATGGGCCAAGAATAGACCCTTGTGGGACACCCATCTTAACTGGGGGAGGAGGGGAGAGTGCAGAGAGCCATTTCACTGATTGCTTATGCTCAGAAAGATAGCTGGAAAACCAGGCTACAGTAGCAGTGGAAAAGTTGAGGTCGGACAGTTTGATAAGGGGTGAGTAACCGACAGTATCAAAAGCTTTAGAGAGGTCAAGGAAAAGACAGGAGACTAGTTTATTGTTCTCTCTTGCCAAAGAGATGGTATGGATGAAGGATAGTAGAGCAGTTGTAGTGCTGTGTTGTGGGCAAAAACCATGCTGTGTGGGAGTGAGCAAGTTCTCCTGTAATAGGTGTTGGATAACTTGCTTGTGAGTGCATTTTTCTAGCATTTTAGAGAGAAGGAAGAGTATAGCAATAGGTCTGAAGTTAGAAATTTTGGTAGAGTTACCGCCTTTGTGTATGGGTAATGTGTAGAACTCTTTCCAGATAGAGGGAACTTTAGATTCAGAGATGGAGCGGTTAATTAAGATAGATACTGGGATACCGATGGATTCAGCGGCTAACTGTAGGAAATAAGGTGGGAGATCATCAGCAGAAGGAGAGCAGGGTTTGAATTTGGAGAGTAGAGACTTTAGATAGTTATTGGGAACTGATTCAAGAGAGAGAGAGAGTTGGTAGGGTTTAGGTTAGAGGGTGGAGACGAGTAGCTGTTGGAGCAGGATGAAGAGGGAATGGGGTTAACCATTTTAGAGTTGGTAGGGTTTAGGTTAGAGGGTGGAGACGAGTAGCTGTTGGAGCAGGATGAAGAGGGAATGGGGTTAACCATTTTTGATATGGATTCAATGAAGTAGGTACTGAAAATGCAGGCGGTTTGTGCAGGTGTGTTATTTGGGTTTAGGTTGAGTGGAGAAGGATGACCTGGGTGCGCAATCTGATTTACGGAGTTCCAGACTTTTTGGGGGTTGGAGTTTTGAGATCTAGAAGGGTTCAGGTAGTAGTCCTTGTCTTTGATTGTGTGCTTTTTGGCCAGGTTTCCAAGTTCTTTATATTTTATCAAGTGGACTGGAAATCAGGTTTTAGCCATAGTTTCCATGTTTTGCCCCTATTTTTCGTTATTGGGTCTACATTATAACAACGAACGATCAAATGATCGAACATTGTTACATTGAACTCTAAAGTTCGAACTCACAAGACATCAAACAACCAGAACAGCGATTTTTTTCCCTGGGAAAAAAAAATCGCTGTTCCCAAAAAGACATTAAAACACTGCATAAAGTGGGGGGCTTCACCCCCCGACGTGGGAGGCTGTGCCCCCCACACCCTCCCTACTTAAATATACCAACTCCGAGATTGCACTACAGTGCCGAAAATGGCCAAGTGACTAAGCGTCCAAGCAACTTCTTTCCCAGGAAAATAATTTGCTTATATCCCGCTTCGTCATTTTGCCTTTTTGACATTTCAAGTTCGACCAAGACACATTCGACAAAATGCATCTCGGGTTATCGGATAGGAACCCATTATTGTGCAATTATCATAAGTTACCCATGGGGCTATGGTAGATCTAATTTGGGCTGTGCGGAGTGGAACGAGAGAATTGAGAATGTTGAAGAAGGTAGAGTTAAAATAGTGGACGGCTTCTTCTAATGTGCTCGTGGTTAGGGGTGACCAGCTGATTTTAGAGAGGAGGTCATTAAAAGTGGTTGGGCAGAAGTTTGCAAGCTTTCGACAGGTGATGCATCTGTGTGGCTTTGAGAAGTGAGGAGTGCATCTTAGCACTCATATGGGTGAGTCATCACTTAGAGAATTTGGTAAGGTTTGTGGGTTGTGGTAATTTAGGGGATCAAAAACTAGTATCCAGCCTAATGGAGTACTGGGAATTTGTGATTTATTAGTGTAGGTAGGTGCTGAGGTGAATTGTGTGACGCCATACAAGTCCATACAAGAGGTAGGGTTAGGAGCCTGTAGGTTTAAATTATATATATATATTTAATATATATAAATATATATATATTTTTCTCTACAGATTGTGGGGGGGAGCAAAGGAGGGTCTCGCCCCGAATTCCAAATGACCTAGCTACTCCTCTGTAGTGACCTGGTTTCTAATTACATCTCTGTGCAGGTGTTTGTTCCTCTAGTGGGGTTCTTAACCATTTCTGTTAATATGAACTGGGCGAGAATATCCAGAAAATCTTGGTCAGTTCTTTGTGATGTGCAATTTTTTCTATATATCTTTAGATAGTTCAAGTTACTAAACATTTTAACAGAATATGGTCAAAATGGTATTCTAAATATAAAACATAATCTTTGTGACACTAAATCCATTGAAGGTTTCCTATAAAAGGATATGATCCTCATAGTACCAGAAGAAAAATATTACGAGTATCAACAACAGTCTCAAAAATAACTATAAACTGCTACTAGTTTATGCATTACTGTTAGGACTTTGGTTCAGTCATCGGTACCGACAGTGCCGTTACCAAGCTCGCTCCAGCCAAAAACTCTCAGCTAAGACCTACTCATAATGCCCCTCTCAGTCTCTTCAGATCGAGTTTGTCCGCCCCTATAGAATAGTAATAATGAAAGAGACAGTAGGAGGCTCTGTCTGAGCAAATATCTTAACTAAGGAAATCTAAAGTCCACCAGGTGTCCAGGCAGGGGGAAGGAGGGTGGGAAGTAATGAATGAATAAAGACCTACAACACAGATGGAACGTTATGGTAAGACATAATAACTTATTTATCTGATGTTGTAAATCTTTATTCATTACTTACTGTTAGGACCCAGCTACTGGAGTCCTGGGTAGCCCTAAGGAAGGACATTCCTGAGCACCATAGAACCAAAAAATGCTCGTCCCCTGGAGGTCAAATCCAACTTGTAATGAGTGATAAAGGTATGAGATCTTGCCCAAGTGCCTGTTGTGCAGACATCATCCATAGAGGTTCTGGAATGAAAAACCACTGAAGTAGCCATCGATCTAGTGGAATGAGCTTTTATTCTGGGAGGTACAGACACTTTGTTCTGATGGTAGATGAAGGTAATGGCATTTCTAAGACAAGATAAAGTCATTTTGGAGACAGGTCTACCCAATCTGGGTCCTGCAAAGGCCACAAACAATTGATCCATTTTTCTGAAAGATTTAGTTCTGTTCAAGTGAAAACGAAGTTGCCTATGAACATCGAGGGTATGCAAAAGACATTCCCTTCTATCTGTATGATGAGGGAAGAAAAGCAGCAGGCCAACAGACTGGTTAATGGAAAACCCAGAAATGACCTTGGGCAAAAAAGAAGGGTCAGTACGTAGGGACACTCTTTCCCTATGAAAAATCAAGTAAGGTCTCTTGACACAAGGCCTGCAACTCAGATACTCTTCTCGCTGAGGTAAGGGCTATTAAGAGTAGAGTCTTCCAAGACAAAAATTTCATATCACATGAATTAGAAGGCTTGAAAGGAGGACTTAACAACTGAAGCATCAATGTCAAGTCCCAAGGCTCTATAGGAGGCTTGACAAGAGGTTTAACATGTAATACTCCTTTCAAGAAGGTTTTGCACAGTCGTTGTGCCATAGAAGTATTATCAAATCCATTGTGAAACTTTGCGATAGCTGCTAAATGGACAGTAACTGTTGACGCTGAAGCTCCTGCATGTAATGGGGTAGTCCGGTATTGTAGGATCTTCTGAATAGGCAAGGAGAAGAGGTCTATGTTATGATCTTTGGTCCATGTAGAGAACCTAGCCCACTTACTAGAATAAAGTTTCCTGGTGGAAGGTTTGTGTAAAACCAGAAGAATCTCACGAACAGGAGATGAAATATCAGGTAGACTGGCAATCATCGGAAGTGGAGAAACCAAGCTGTGAGCTTGAGGCTGTGGAGATTGTGGTGAATCAGTCTCTGAGGATGAGATAGCAGACCTTGGGACTGATCCAGGATCCACGGGCTGTGAATCAGATGAGGCCATAGAAAAGGGAAACGGATTTGATGGGGCCAATAAGGGGCAATGAGGATCACTCTGCTTCTCAACCTTTGAGCTTTCTGGAGGAATTTCGGGATGGGGGGAAAAGGCATACAGCAGACCCAGGGGCCAATACTGTGTCAGAGAATCCCTCAGTGATTTCCCCAGGGGGGGGGGGGATCAGGGCAAAGTAGCTTCGGCATTTGTTGTTTAGGAGGGAAGCAAAAAGGTCACAGCAAGGCCTGACCCAATGACAGAAGATCTGATCCGCTACTATGGGACTGAGGGATCACTCATGAGGCATCAGAATGTTCCTGCTCAGAGTTTTTGAGGTTTTATGAATTTGTTTAGTACGCTGAGATCCAGGATTGGTCTCCAGTCCAGTCTTTTTTGGCAGTAAAAATAACCTAGTAAAACCCGGTTGCTCTCTGGTCTGGTGGGACTGGCTGGATGACTCTTTCTTAGCAGCTTTTCGATTTCTAAGGCTGCTGCCTCCTTCTGACTGGGTGGAATATTGGGGATACGTTTTACGGGTCTGGGAGTAAGATCGAATGGGATACGATAGCCTCTGGATATTATTCTCTGTACCCACGCATCCGTTGTTCTAAGTTGCCAGGCCTGTAGGTGCCGGGGAAAACGACCCCCTACTGCTTCCAGAGGAAAGCAACTGGGCCACTGTTCAAGACCGCTGGTAGGTTGAGCTGGAGAAGAAATCTCTAGCGCCCTGGTTGCGCAGATCCCCACTGCCCCAAAAGGAGCGTCTTCCGGACGAGTTGCCCCCTCTGCCCGAGGGGGATTGCTCACCACAAGTGTCAAGAAAAAATCCTTGGGACTTCTTGAACCACAATTTTCCTCCCCTCTGGTTCCTGGATCAGGATCTCTGGGGGGGGAACATATGCCCACAGCAGACAAAGTCTTTTCATCCTTTTCACTGCATGATAGTACGTCTCTTACTTTGGGACCAAAAAGGGAAGGTTTGTCAACAAGCGCGTTGACAAAGGAAGATTTAAAGGGGTCTGCGAAATCACACAACCGTATCCAAGCATGCAGTCTCATGACGATACCTGATACAGCAGCTCGAGCTGCCCCTCGGTGGGGTGAGAAATCAAGCACATCGAGGAGTTCAAAATAAATTCCAGGATAGCCAGCTGAGAGGCAACAGTGTCACGCACCTTATCAGGCAGTACCCCCGCCAGAGGCAGACATTTCTGATATCAGGTCTCTTTAGAGGAGAGTAAAGTGTGGCAGACAGTTCAATGATGGAATGGCAAAGGTCGCTGAAGAATAAGCCCGCTTCCCCAGTCTGTCCATAGCCTGGGACTCCCTGTTCAGGGGATGAACAGTGGAACTAATCTTCTGCCAGTTCCCTCTTGGTGGGCACTGCCACGACCATGGAATCGACTACTAGCTGCTTGGACCAATTGGGTTGTTCTTCAGGGTTGGATAAAATTTTTGTCTGGCCTCTGAGGGACAGGTTCTATGTTGTCCGGGGCCTTACAGGCACACTGCACAATCAGCTTAACAAGCTCATCTGCAGGTGGGGTAACCCAGGAAGTAGATGGCCGAGCATGGAAGGCCTGCAAGAAAAACAATTCCTCCGAAGAGTTAGAGGACTTCCAGTCTCTCCTCTGCTTAAGGATCTCGAGAATGTCTCCAAATGAGACGTCTTCTGGGGGAGGCCGTGGGGACACTTCCCCCTCATCGCAATCGGTGTCCTCATTGATGGATTCCTCAGGGGGATCAAGGCGCTTCCTATTGCACCATTTCTTCCAGGGTGGCGCCCCAGTGGGATCTTCTGAGGAGGACTCCGGAGAAAGGGCTCCCTTCAAGGGAAGGTCTTGCGGCTCCCATGCTCGGGATCCCAGAGGGAGTTGTGGTGTCGATGCCAATGGTGCCAACTGCGAGCCTGTTGAGGCAAGAACCCTTTCCATCACCTGAAAAGCAGGCCCGCCCGAGGAGAGATGGGGGCCCAGAACAGTGAAGGACAACCTCGGAACCAGGGTCACACCCCGCCCTGAGGAGCCCGCCTCCAGGTGAGGAGCTCAGAGAGGACTAGTAGCTGCCGGGGGAGCAGTGGCCGTAGACGGCGCCAGTGAAAAAATAGGTGCCTAACTAGGAGTCACGGTGCCAACAGCCCAATCACTGCTCCGGGAGTGAGCCAGTTCCAACGGAGCCATAGTGCCAAGAGTAATCGGTGCCAATAGGGGAGCCTGCACAGTCGCAGCAGAGACAGAATGCACTGGGGTAGCCATCGGTACCAAAGTCTCCGGGGCCTGGGAAGAGGCCGGAGGAGGATATACAGATGAGTATGCCATGAAAGCTTCTGTTCCAAGAGGGAAAGAAGGCCTAGCAGGGGTGGGCAATCCTCTAGCTGCCAAAAGCTGGTCCACAACCTTCACTACATCTTGTTCTGAAAGTCTCCTGGTGGATCTGAAGGAAGCTGCCGAAGGAGAGTCAGGTTTCTTGAGAAAAGGACTAAGGACTAAACCGGTGTTCCAAAAAGGGGTCATAGTGGAAGAATATCTGGTTCTGGGAAAGTGCTTGACCTTCGGAACCGATGGTGTCAGTGTCGATGGGGCCATATAAGACAGCGGCACAGTTGCCAGGGATAGTGCCGATGCAGGTACGGTAGTCGGAGCCTGAGTCAAGACCAAGGTCGGCACCGAGGAGGATGGTACCGA
Source organism: Protopterus annectens (assembly GCF_019279795.1). Lineage (NCBI taxonomy): Eukaryota > Metazoa > Chordata > Ceratodontiformes > Protopteridae > Protopterus > Protopterus annectens. The sequence continues at coordinate 517,874,121 of NC_056747.1, read as the reverse complement.
AGATTGTACAGTGGTAAGAGTCAAAATTAAAAGTGGCACCGAGGGAGAAGAAATGGAACCTGGTGCCGAAGTTGTCTATGCCGAAGGCGTGGGAGAAGCTCGGTGTTGACTCGGTTCTGAGGAGGACTGAGATGAAGGAACAGAGTGACTCCGTTTCTCTTTACGTTTCTTAGTCTTAAGAGGTGGTGAGACCTCCATCCCAGAAAGAGCCTCAGAGAAGGGAGTTTTCATCATACCCTTCAGAATCAGCTTGTTCTTACGCTAGGCTAAAGTCCAGTTGCTGAAGCTGGAACAAATATCACAAGAAGCATTGATGTGATCAGCGGCCAAACAATACACGCACCGAGCATGACTGTCTGAGTTGGGCATCTTACGCCCGCATTTATCACACTGTTTAAATCCTAATTTAACTTTTTCAGACATGAAAAACCACACTAATTGTAAGCGACAAGATAAACAACCAAAAACAGCAACAGTAAGGTTACAGAGAAGAGGGTTTATATATATATATATATATATATATATACATACAGTAAGAAAAGTGAGAAGTACCAACAATGGTACTTAGAAATACCACAAGTGGTAGGAAAGGGCCTACCAAAGGTAGGAGAGAGGGACAGTACCAATGATGGTATAAAAAGAACTACCAAAGGAAGAGGGTAGGATATAGAAAAGGTATGCAAGTTTACAGACGAAAAGATGATATTTAGGGAAAACTGACCAAAAAAGGGTACTGATACAGATAATCACAAAAAAAGCTACACTTAGCTTGAGAGAGAAGGCTTGGCACGTCTGACCAGAAACGTGGCAAACGAGATCTGGAGAGATTGAGAGGGGCCATTACGGGTAGGTCTTAGCTGAGAGTTTTTGGCTGGCGTGAGCTTGGTAACAGCCGTGTCGGTTCAGAGGACAGAACCAAAGTCCTAACATTAAGGAATGAATAAAGATTTACATCATCAGATGGTTAGTTTGTTATTGCTTTCTTCCATTTTGTGTTGCTTCACTGCCACCTTCCATTTTGTAAATTGTGATTTATTTTCTTTACACTGAGTTTTACTTGTACTTTTCTTTTAATTGCATATTTAAACTAGGAAAGAGACCACAGCTGTCTCTTGTGAGTTGCACAAATGTTTTTCCCCATCCTCTCACTCTGCTGCTGTTTAACTCAAGTGCCTTTCTAGTTGCCTGCCCCCTATTTTAATATGACCACACATCTCCTTCCCTCTCCTCTTTCACTGGCTATTGTAAACACAAAATTATCATTTTGTGAAAACAGTTCCCTTCAGCTATTTAAACTTATTGGCAATTCCACTGTATTCCATAGAACCTGAATACAAAGTGTCCACCCCTTTCCAATCTATATTGTTCTTTTAAAATTGGTCTTTCTCCACTTAGACAGCAAAAGTTTAAGTTACCCCTTCTTTCATATCTAACTGCTAAGTGTACACTGCAGCTTTTAGCATAAATTATTTTGCCATCTTACCTTTAAAATCTGCAACATCAACTCTAAGACCACCAATTACTGGAGAGCCCACATTCTGCCCCTCAGGAGTCATCTTGGGATAAGTGCTTCTGTTTTGCTCATGCTGAGGAAGCAGCACAAGGACACTGCTTCCTGGAAACCATCAATCACTGGAAAGCCTAATTACTGCTTCACAAGAACCAGCATAGAATTTGTGCTAATAATTTGTTTCTGGTGAGAAAAGGAGCAGAGTACATGGATTTCTTACCGTTTCTGGATGGACACTGATTTGTCTGGTTGCTATTCAAGGCATCTACTAGGAAAAGGCTACAAAAGCCTACAGACCCTTGAATCATCTGGGACAACACTGTGGATTACCAAAGTGCCTGTAGCCTGCTTCTCTATCTTTGGATTGATTCTAATGTTTTGCTTCTGGTGAGAGAAGAAAACTAATGTCTTTCGGCTTTTCCTGGTTAGGGGTCGCCACAGCGGAACTCCGGTTCACTAATGACTGGCAGTGGATTTTTACGGTGTCTAGTTGCCAGCCCGACGCCCAACCTTCAAAAAAGGCACACCCATTCACACACGCACCTACCTGCATGTCTGTAAACGTCACTCGACTGCAGGGAGGACAAGCAGACTCCACACAGAAGGCGCTCCAGCCGAGAATTGAACGGGAGAACCTCTTGCTGTGAGGCGACAACGCTAACCGCTGCACCACCGCAGCTATTCTGGTGAGAAAAGAAGCAAAGGGATATTGTATCCCAGCAGCGTGAAGCTGTGGTAAGACCAGCAGTAGTAATAGCCAGGCAGTAGCCATTCAAGTGACTCCCCTCTTCTCATCATTCTTGACAAGCTAATTCTTTCATTTTAATAAATCCTGCTTGATTTCCTGGAGCCTAACCTAACTTTAGAATACCTGCCTAAATACGTCATCCATAAATCATCAGGGTCTACTTATTAGTTTCCCCTAAAGTGTTTAGCAGTGCCCTAAATAGAAACAGACACCTTCCGTTGACATTCTTTCTGTAACAGCACCATTGAAATTTCAAAACCACAATTAGGCATACCCAAATAAATTTATATAAAGTCAAAACCAACCTGATACAATATATATACACAAACACTTGAAAAAGATAAGCACTTTCATCTCTATAAATGTACTACGAGACTTCAGATAAAGTAACTATTCTCATGACCAACATAAATAACTTCATTTTCCATCCACAATTTGAATTTGGAGCCAAAATACTTAAAGTGACAGTACTAACTAGCATACTGCTACTGAAAACTGTGCAAGTCCTCCTATGAAACCTTGCACTAAAACTTTATTAAATCCTTGCCAAATTATGCTTATATCAATATTAACAGCTTAAGAAAAAATAAAACATATTTAACTTATTTATGAATACAGCTCTCATAACATTAAACTACATATGTACAATTATAAATGTGTATGAATGCCTAACGCACCATACAAAATGTCCAGTGACAACACTAAATGCCACTAAATATCCATTAAATGTCTTGTAATTTTAAAAACTATGATCACAAAACTTATAAATAACCTACTGAAAACTAATTTAAAATTAATTTTAAAACATCTGGCAAAATAGTAGCATTAAATGCCCATAAAAACATTAAATATGAAATCTTAAATACTGAAATTAAAATAAGTCATACTTATCTATCATATGTCTAACTTGAAAAGGCTCCCAATTGAAATAATGTCATTAAGACCTGGCGGTGTAGTAGCATTACGAAAAATTTCTCACCATAACTCTCTCTTGTCAAGAATAGTGGCCCATGGACCGCCTCCTTGGATTTTTATCCACCTTCTCCAACATAAAAAACTGAAAAATTTATGATGTGTATTATTTGAAATAAGCTTATACAATGCATTAGTCATTCTAGCCTTTTTAATATCATATTGGTGTTCGTAAATTCGTTGTCTAAATTTCCTTTCCATTTTTCTGACATAACAGGCAGAACAGTGCATACAAATTGCTGCATATATATCGCACCTGATGTATGACAGTCATAAAGACCCATAATATTAATTCTCTTATTGCCAATATTAAAAACCTCCCCACAAAAAATATATTGGTATTGGGAACATGAACCACATTTAGACATTTTTCCTGCTTCTTTCATAGATGTATTGGAGAGGTTATCAAAAATATTCTTAAAACTAATACCTGGTCTAGCACCCAGTCTCCTCATAACTCTCTGTCATTAGATATTAATGTCCAATTTTTATTGATATGATCAATACTTTTACTATCCATATCATAGGTAGTATCAAATGGTGCTCATTCTTAGGGGTAAAATCCCCTGTATTGTTACTAATACCATTGAAGTTTTCCAATACTTCCACACTACTTTTTTTGATATGCCATAATAGACTATTGTCTCTGCTTCAAGAACTCCTCTGATGATTCTTGACTCAAATTCAGTAATGGGACATAGAAACCAGACAATCTCTTCTGTATCACTTGCTTCTTAATCTCCTGAATCAATTGCTGTGGATATCCTCTATTCTCATACATATTGGCCAAAAGATTAATTTCTTTAAGAAGGTCTTCATATAATGTGGTCATTCTGGCCACACGAAGCATTTCGCCCTTGATAACTGCCAGCTTTTAATGTGGATGATGGCTACTACTATAATGTAGGAGGCTGTTGGAATAGGTCAGCTTTCTATAAATAGCTGAAACAAGACAGCACTCAAAATCCTTGGACAAATGGACATCCAAAAGTGAAATGCTATCAACGCCTGTTGTACGAGTGTACTTTAGAAATGATGTTGTGCCACTAAGATACGTCACACTCCTCTATAATCTGAAGGGGGCCTGACCAAGTTACGAACATATTGTCAAGATAGCGGGTATACATTCTAACAAACTTAAAATTAATTGGCGTACAAATAATGATGTTCCCAGGCTGCCATCATAATATTGGCATAAGTTGGCCCACAAGCTGCCCCCATACAACAACTGATTTTTGTTTAAAAAAGTGGCCCTCATGACAAATAAAATTGTTATGAAGCACCATTTCCACCAGGTGCATCAAAATGTTGGTCCTATCTTGACTAATGTTCATATTAAATATCAAATCCGAAAACCATGCCAAACCAATATCATGCGGGTATGCAGTTATACAAATCCTTGACAACGATGGTTATAAAAATCCCATCTGAAAACAAGTCCAGGTTATTATACTGAGATAAAAAGTCCCAAGAATCCCAGCAGATATGAGGTATATTAGCCACTGGGAATTTTAACTGAATGTCTACAAACTTGCCAATCAGACTAGTTTTTGAATGAGTAGCAGGGCGTAAAGGAGGTTCTTCCAATGATTTCTATAACTTTGGAACCTCAGAAATTGTAGGAATTTCTGGATGCTGAACATAAAAAAAAATTATATTCTGCTGGTGTTAATTGCCCTTCAGTTAACGTATCATCCAGACAGTAATCTATATTTTTATATGAAATATTAACTTCATTGATAGATGACTGTACATATATTTACACATCACCACAGAGAAGACTGTACACGTGCTGTTCATAATCTCTCTTGTCCATAATTACAATGCCACCCATTTGCATTATTCTTAACTGGCCATGAGATTAAGTGTTTTATCAACTGTTTTTGTTCTTCATTCAAATTATTAATGTCCTCATTTACTTTTCCATGCAATAGATGCCTGATGTCCATCTTATGCACTTTCTCAAACACTTGAAAAGTAGGATGAATACCAGGATTAAAAACACTGGGTACTGTCACATTAGTTGAATGTTGGGCATTAGAATTAGCAGAACAGAAACTAACATTAAGATTCCTTATAAAAAGTTTCATTTCACTGAATTTTCGCAATATCAGCTCTTCTCGAAGGAAGAGCAGTATATCCTCTGTTGAATAAATCAGCATGAGCAGTTGTAATAGCTACACTGCTGTAATTAAAGACTGAAATCCATAGCTGAATTAAGCACTTTTTGGCACCCCAAATTGACAGAGTTTAAACAAATACTTCTACCAGTTCTGGCAATTTTGTCTCTTGCGACAAAATCGCCTGTTCCATTGTTGATGGTACAGTCTTGTAGGGATTGTATAAGGAACATTATTGTTGTTTCTCCTGCTCCTTATTCTTTCCGACCTGCGAGGGACTGGATGCTCTAAAGGGCAGTCCTCCTCTACTGGGTAATTTACATCTTCCATTTCTGGATCGCCATTATTCTTCACCAGAAAAGTGTCCCTATTTGGCAGGCCTTGTTGGCTTTTTGGTGGACAGGGGTAAGCAGTACCGCCAGAATAATCCATCTGCCAGTTTCTTTAGTTTTTGTTGCTGGATTGTACAATAATATTTCCAAGGAAATTGATGTAGTTTGTTCTACAATCCAGCAACAAAAACAAAAACTGGTGCAGGACCAGCTGGATTATTCTACTATCACTAGGGAACAGGTCCTTCGTGTTCTCTCGAAGGCCAAGAACAATGCATCAATAGGCCCAGACAATATCCCATGATGCCTTCTAAATAGCATGGAATATGACCTATCAGGCCCTCTGGAACTGCTATTTAACTGTCTCCTCCAAACAGGCTTCATGCCTCATGAAAGAAGAACAGCAATTGCTATGCTTCTGCACAAAGGTGGGCCATCTACAGACCCATAAGTCTCACTAGTCTCATATGCAAAGCCAAGGAAAGAGTTATCATGGAAATGATCAATAATGGCACAGGAAATCTCCAGATACTGGACCCAACCCAACCCAATTTCATCAGGGGCAGGACATGCCTACTCAACCTTTGAGAAGGTCACCAAACCAATGGATGAGGGCAAAATGGTTCACACTGCCTATTTTGAACTGGAGAAGGCATCTGACACAATATCCACCCAGGCATTGTGGACAAACTCAAGAGGTTAAGTACAAAACCTTATGTCCCCCAGTGGACAGACAGCTGGCTTATGGACAGGACCCAGGTAGTTAGAATTAGGGAGGCCACATCTACAAAGAAGCCAGTCGCAAGTGGAGTCTCTCATGGATCAATCCTGGGACGGTTCCTTTTTGGCATTTACTCTGAAGTCAAGGCCAATGTCAATGGCCTCTGGCTGACAATTTTCAGATGACTGTAAATTAGTGGTCACCGAATCCCCCATCAACACAAATATTCTCTAGGAAGGGCTGAGACAGACAAGTAACTGGTGTCACAATCATGTCCTAAAACTAAACACCAAGAAATGCAAAACAGTATCCTTTGGGAAGTCATCAACCCCCGTTAACTATCATATTGACAACACACCCCTAAGAGTTGACCCAGCAGTCAGGGACTGGGACAGATACAGACAGTAACCTAGCCTTTGACCATCATATGTCTACAGTACTGAGGAAATCATTCTATGTTGTGCAATTTGTAAATAAAAGGCAGGAAGTCATTGTTCCACTGTATTCGGCATTCATCAGACCTATTATTGAGTACAATGCCTCCTTTGGTATGCACCTAACCAAGCATATCTAACAATTGTTATATCCACAGAGGCTCCTTGCTAAAAGAATACAGGGCATGCATAACGATCTATGCAGACCACCTCAAGGTTCTATCCCTGTATTGTTTCCTACAGACTGTTGAGGTAGATCTATGCCTGGCATACAAGACATTGTCAGACGCCACTTTGATGGGGCTCCTGATTATCTGCATAACAAACCACCAGAATTACCTGTTCTGAAGACTTAAACCTTACATGTGATATAAACACAACATGCTGGACAAACGGGTATGTATCCCAGAGACTACCCTTTTTCTGGAACAGGCTCCCCATCCATGAGAAGTAAAATTCCTCCCTAACCCAATTTAAGTGCAACTTGGACAACTGGATGGGGAACAGAAAATTCATCCCTATTTTGACACCTACATTTCTAATGGGCACGAGCAGCCTGTAAATGATTCATCTCCCAAGTTCCTGCTTACACTTTTGAAAGGTATGTCAGAAATTTAAGGTGGAGTGCTAGGCTTAAAAAAGGCCCTTGGGATCATTAGTCTAATAAACAACTATGAACTGAGCATTACAGTAATAAAAGCTTGTAAAATTAGAAGAGCCTAGCCTAAAAAACATCATTTCAGAAGCTAAATTTACTGTAAACATACACAAAGCTGTAGTCACCTAAAGGTAATTTGTCATGCACTAACATACTTCAATCCCAGATGAAATATTCCCAACAAGTTTCACAGAGTAAACAGTACTAATCTGTCTTAACCAGATATTGAACAACAGAGCCTTTGAATACAGTTTATTCCTTCCTCTAAATTTAATGATTATTTCCCAAAGTATAACATTAATGTTGTTTCAAGTACTTCTAAGGTTTTAAATGTAGTCTTTTTGTTAGTACCACAATGAATAAAAATTAATTTGCATAACAACCCTGGAAGATCGATTTAACTTATGGGCAGAAAAACAGGAAATAGTTGCTCTACTAATGTCCAAATGACCCAGTTCCCTTCTTAAGCATGGAGTTGGACCGAATCAAAATTTCACCAAGTTGAATTGTGATCTTGAAGGTTTCTTTGTGATGAGGGTCCAGTTTTATTACTGACAACTAACTTTGTAATAATTTTCCTGAGCACTGACATTGTCAGCAGGTGATCAGTTCAGAGTACCAGATGTTAAATGTTAGAAATGTATGGGTCTGTTAAACCCCCTATTGTCCATTTTTTTTAATCTAAATTACATTTAGATTGTTCTAAATGAAGTTAGAGAAATGTACAACTTCATTTTTTTTCTGCACCTTGACTTGTAGCAACTTCTGGATATAATACAATAGGGTAGAGTCAATTGTAGATTTTCCCGATTACCTTCAGAGAATAAAACAAAACTAACTGGATCTACAGGGCAGACTTCATCCACAAGTACATGAACTATTAGAAACTGCACAATCAGTGATCTTAGAAAAAATTTAATGCATCAGTTGTAATGCTTTCATCCATAGGATCATACTGGCATAATTTGACTTTTTCTTACAAGACATTTCTTTTTTTCTTTCTAGTAAGCTGAAATTAGAACTGGTCGGCCAGTTGTCTGTTTTACCAGTGTAACTCTAGGGTTTACACAAAGTTGTCTTTTCAGAGCAATCTTTATGTTCAATGGCTGCATCATTTAAATCAACAGTCACACAGCCAATACTTGATTTTGCCAAGGGAATATGACTTAAATTTGACTCTGCCAAAACCTCTATCAGGCATTCAATTGACCAGAGAGATACAGAACCACCTGGTTGAGAAAAAGTTTTAGTCTTTTGTGTTTAATAAATGATGTTCAACACTATTCAAGTTCTCAAGTGAATTAGAAAAAGAGCTGACTGAAATCAATGCCAAGTCCTGTAGGCCTTCCTTCAAAACTAAACATGAATTCAAGAAATTTTTAATTTATGGCACAGAATAAAATTAACATATTTTACCTTTAATGACACCACAGAGTTCCCTTAATTTAGTACAAACTCAGTTTCCTTCAGTAGGAATGTTAAACTTCACAATTTTCTACTGCACTCTGAAAACTAAGTCATTAAAAGCATACTGATTACAGGTAGCCAGCCATGTTACAAAAGCCTACTCAAAATGGGTCTTGCTTGAGTAGACCGAATTTTCACTTACCCAAATTTTTATTTTACCGAGATGACAACACCAAACTGTCACTAAACCAAAACTATATACTACCGAAAATTTTAATTGGGAAACAAGACACTTGGCCAACAATAAAACTGAATATACACCACACTATGTCAAAACCCACTCAGCCCCCCCCCCAACTAAGTATACCAACTCTAGGATTGCACTACAGTGGGGAAAAGGGTAAATTTCACCATGATGACCAAGTGTCTTGTTTCACAGTTAAAAGTTTCAATAGTGTGCATTTTCTATTTAGTGACAGTTCGGTGTTGTTGTCTTGGCAAAATAAAATTTGGGAAAATGAAAATTCAATCTGTTCAGGTAAGAACCCTCAAAATAGCAACAAGTGTACCAATCACAAAGTGTTACCATAAATGGTAAATTGGAAATGACAAATTATGTAAGGGAACATAAAAAAGTTTGCATAAAGTGGTAACTCTTTTAGTAAGTAAATATCTAGGCCCTTGTCTTAAGTGAAGAGCGATTCTCAAATCCCAAGAAATACCTTAATTAAATTGATACTTAATTACTGCAATAACACGAGCTCTCAAGTAATCTATATACAAGTGCTACAAAGATGACTTGCACACAAGCTCACTAATCTGATTACAAGATCATTGATCAGATTACACAGCCAAAATAAGTATGTTATAAATCTAATAATTAACTCAAATACATCTCCAAAGCAATGAAATACTACTTGAAAAATTAAACCCAAAACACCCAATTTTCGCAGCTGGCAAAATACTATTACCAAAGCATTTACTTTCAAATAATTATTTTGGCATGTATACTCAAAAAGTTACTTAATATTTAATGAGATGCTTTTAATTTGTTTATTCTATCACAACGGGACAGCACCAAAACACAAAAAATACGAAAAACACCCAAAATCATAAAATCTGGCAAAGATCATCTTCAAGTAGGTGCATAAGTGTGTCTGCTCTTCTATTATACTGAAATGTGTGTTGGTAGGCAGAGTCTGCTGCTGTCCTAACCAGAAACTCCAACACCAGAGAGAAAAGCATGTACTCTCCACATCTCCGTAACAGCAAACATGTTTTGTACTGGAATCCTTGGGTCCTTGCACATGGGCTGCACTAATTCTATCAAAATTTCCAAGATATGGAACAACCCAGGACTGCCCAAAAATCAGCTTTCTTAGAAAACTTGCCTTATGTTTTCTCCAAGTCTAGGAATGCCCAGTTAGACTCTTTCCTCATCTGTAGCACCCTATCAACTATCAGTCTCACAGCAAACAATGAACTGCATCCCGATCAGAATATGAACTTCTCATTTCCACCTTACTTTCCAGTACGCTTCTCAACAGCTTTTCAATCACCCTCTCAAGAGCTTTCATACACTGTGGGAGGAGTAAGATATCTATACAGCCCACAGTTGTGAATGTCCCCTTTGTTCTTCAACATCAGCACTAGTATGCTTATTATCCAATCATCTGGGACACGCCTTTCTCTCTATACTGCTATGAGAATACCCTAAAAAGACATTTCTCTCCAATCTACCCCAACTCTATCATATATGCTGTGACCTCATCTGAGACTGCTGCATTCCCTGACTAATTTTTCTTTATGGTGGGCTCCACCTCATCTTAGGCTTGTGCTTGGAGCAGTACAGCTTCTGTGGGTTTTTCTTCATCCAGAAGCTGCTGGAAGTACTCATTCCATCTGCTTTTGATGTCTTATTGACTGGCAAGCAGGTTGTTGCCAGCATCCCTTATGAAAAGTGTCTATCTTTCCCATGCAACCTGATAGAGTTTCTTTGTGCCATCAACATAGTAATTTTCAAGAAGCTGGAAGAACATGCCTCTGATACTTTGTTTTTGCTACTGGCTAGCAAAACTACTGAAGTGGAATTGCAGACGTCTGAGGTAGCTGTATATTGAGTAACAACTTAACTCTAGCTCTCCCAGTGTGAAAACAATAACTTAGGATACATTTCAGTAACTGGCTAATAAGTACACTGCCTAGATGCCAGGAAAAAAAGAAATACAGAGGACCTGAAGGAAAATAAGCTACAAAAGGTGACGAAAAAACACTGACTGGGAAAAGTACTCCAGCTGTTCAGCAAAAGGCAGTACAAGTTCCAGACATGAATTCCAGTAACACAAAGGAAAGTATAAGGCAAATGCACACAGACCTGACTAAAACAAATGAAACACTGATGGAATATACCAACTCAAACAAAAAAGCAGGAAAAAATGGAAGAAGCTTTAAACAGATATTCAGATAAGATAAAAATGCAAAACTCAGAAGTAAAAATGAAGAAAAGGCTGGTTGAATATCAGACTACACAAGAAGAGAAGTTTAAAAAAATAACATAATTAGAGGCTAGAGCATGTAGGAAAAACCTGAGATTTTCTGTTTATTTTATTTTATTTATTTTACATTTGTTGACCGGGCTAGTCTGGCTGGATACATGTTCATTTTCAGCAGAGGCCCGAGGAGAAAAGCTCCACTATATACTGATACATTACATAAAATCAATTACTATAACATACAGCTTATAAGGATCTAAGAACTAATTGAAAGCAGAATATTAACAATACAGAAGCATTTTTACAGAAGTGTACAGTTCATAAATTACATCAGTTTTACAGAAAATGTCTAATACTTAAAATACTAAATACTGTAAAGAATTCCTAATCCCATATTGTTACGAAAAGCAGGAGTAGTAATTTAGTAAGGACAGAAAAGGTAGCACATACAAAGGTCTATAACAGGGAGGATAGTGGGAGGAGAGGGAAAGGGAAGAGAGTAGTAGATACGGGGATAGAGGGAGTCCAAGTGCAGAGGCTAGTCTAGGTAGGATCTGAAGAGATAGGTTAAAAATCAGAGTAGATGAGATGATAGGGTAGAGTGAAGAAAGTTAGTCAGGTGTACTACAAGAACAAAGCCAGTGTTCTTGGAAGTACAGTTTAATTTTATGTTTGAAGAGAGGCAAAGAAGTAATTAGTGTTATATCCCTAGGTAACAGATTCCATATCCTACCTACAGAATTTGTGAAAAGAGAGTTGCCAGCTGAGTTGTTGGACTTTGTAGAACTGATCAAGAGTTTACAGGAGGATTTAAGGGAGGTTAGATTGTTGTAAGGGATTAATAGTTGAGAGAGTGTAGGGTTGTTTCCAGGTTGGTGCAGTATTTTGTGGGCAATAGTGAGTTGTGAGACTAAGGTAGTTTTGTAATTCCAGCCAGCCTGAAAGTCTCAAATTGTGACAGTGATGGGTTCTGAAGGGGTTTCCTGTGGCGAAGCGGGCAATGTTATTATAGCAAATGGCTAGTTTGTTTAGGTTAGCTTTCTTAAGGTTGGTAAAGATCGGAGATGCATAAGATAAAGTGGATAAGAGATGAGAGTCGGCGATAGTAGCTCTGGTAGCTGGGGTTAGAAAGGTTTTAATACGGTATAAGGATCCTATTTTTCTGTTAACTGATTTGATGGTGGTGTTGATGTGATGATCAAAAGTGAGATTATTATCGATAGTTATTCCTAACAGTTTAGTTGTAGAGTCAGGGGTGATGACAGTGGCATTATTAGACAGGATGTTGAAGTTTAGTGGGGAGGTCCGAGAGGTTGGGGAGAAGAGAAGTAGTTTGGTTTTTTTAGCATTAAGAAGGAGATACCGTCTAGTAAACCATGTTTCGACAGTGGTGAAAGTATTTTGAGTTAGAGAGATTAGATCTGAACAGGAAGATGCTGAGCAAATAATGGTAGAATCGTCAGCATATTGGATACAGGTAGCTTGAGGGATTACTGTGTGAAGGTCATTTATATAGAGGGAGAAAAGAAGAGGACCAAGAATAGAGCCCTGAGGGACTCCAATGGAAATGGGCAACAATGATGAGATATGGTTATCCCAGAGAACAGCTTGTTGTCTGTTTTTCAGATAAGAGCTAAACCATTTAATGGCAAGATTATCAAATGAGAGGGATTCAAGGATGTGAATTAAAGAAGAGTGGTTAACCATATCAAAGGCTTTGGAGAGGTCAATGAATAGAGCAGAAGAGAGAAGGTTATTATTGCGGTTACTATTGATAGTATCTACAAGGGAAAGGAGAGCAGTGGTTGTACTATGATGGGGTCTAAAGCCATGTTGACAATTAGCTATAATGTTGTGTAGTGAGAGGTATTGAACAAGTTGCTGATGTATACATTTCTCCATAATCTTTGCTAAGGGTGAGAGAAGAGCAATTGGTCTAAAGTTGGCGTATTCAATAGAGTTACCTCCTTTGTGTAGAGGGATAATATGAGAGACTTTCCAGATATCGGGGATAGTTCCCTCTTGGATTGTCCTATTGATGAGTATAGATATTGGGACTGCAATTTCTCTGGCTGCCTTTTGAAGATAAAGAGAAGGGAGTTTGTCAGCAGAGGGGGTACAAGGTTTCAGTTTGTAAATAAGTTTATAGATGAAAGAGGTAGGGATAGGTTGAAAAGAGAAGTTGTGACCAGTGTCTGTTAGATTGTTTGGGGGATAGAAGTTGTTAGTGTTCAGTTGTCTAGCAAGAGCTTGAATAGATTCGGAAAAAAAAAAAAAAAAAAAAAAGAGTTAAATGCATTTGCGGTTAGATGAGGGGTGTTAGGGTCAGCATCGAGGGTGAGGGAGTTTTGGTTGTTCCTGGTGACAGGAGTCTATTGACTGATGACCAGAATTGTTTAGGTTTATTTAGATTGGTTTCTTGAAGCCTATAGTAGTACTTTCTTTTGTCAGAGATTATAGCTTTTTTGGTACGATTCCTAAGCTGGGTGAAGTAAAGAAAGTCAGAGCTGTTTCTATGGTTTCTCCTAAAACCGTTATACCCAAGAAGCTGGAATGAACAAACTGTATTAATTTTATCAAAGCACAAATAAGCAACTGGATTGGTATTCCACAACAGGAATTGTTAATTGAAAGGGCACATAATGTGTATGCAAGCCTGGCTATGAGAAAATAACCTATACCTTTAATAGTGAAGATATAATCTTAACAGAAGGAGTTGATTCTGGCACAAGGACTAAGTACTAAAAGTGGGAGACTGCAGAGTGTTTGTGGAGAATGATTACTCATTGTACACCAGACAGAAGAGGAGCAAATTTATTCCATTACTTAGGGTAATGTCAAGAAGGCATGAGATTCAAACTGCTGTACCCAGGTACCTTCAAAATATTTTTCTCTGGAAGAACAAAATCATTTTTGATGAAGTGCATGCTAAGGAAGAAATACAAAACTTTGTCAAACAAAATGTAAGCTGCGTAACAGGAGATTCTACTTCTTGTTCTTCTGGTAAGGAAGACCACAAGAGAAAATGTGCCAGTAAAAGCTTTTCCAGCATTTCAACAGAAAATGCTTGGGGGGGGGGGCATAAGACTTGACTAAAAGAATCAAGAGTACATTGGAAATTAAGCAAAGACAGGGTCTGGGTGATGGAAATGAAAAGGAATAGAACAAGAAAATCTGGGAATATTGGACTTTCTTGGACTCTGATAAATTTGTAGGGGACTATAAAGCATATGCCACACTTCCTATTATTAATGTTCAGAAAAATATTCAGGAGAGGAACAGGAGGGGAAGTTAACTGCAAGTTAAAGTTAGGTACTCACCATAACGTTCCCTTTGTGTTGTCAATAGTCATTCATTCTTAACGAATGGGAGACTCTATTGCGATCCTCAGAACCAGCTCTGCCATTATACAGCTCATGCCAGCCAAAAACTCTGGAGATAAAACTCTACCCACAATGCCCAGTTCTCCATTACCTCAGATTGAGTTTGCAAATAACAGCAAGAGTATGCACAGTTATTGTAAATAGAAGCAATGTCCAAGGTAAAAAAAACCCTATGACAACCCAGGACAAGGGTCTGATCCCCCAGGAAATCTGGAGGGGGAAGGTGGGTGGGATTGTCAAGAATTAAGATCAACAACACAGATGAAATGTTATGGTGAGTACATAACTTCTTTATCTGATGTTGTCAGTCTTTGTTCATTCTGGACAAATGGGACAGAATCTCCAGCTACTTTAGTTTCTGGGTGGCTTTATGGAAGGATATCCCTGAGAACCATAGAGCCAAAGGATGCTCTTCCCCTGGAGACCATATCTACTTTGTAATGAGTGATAAAGGTATGAGGCATAGCCCAAGTTGCAGCTGCACAAATTTTGTCCATAGAAGCTTTTGAATGAAAAACTGCTGATGTGGCAACTGATCTGGTTGAATGTGCTTCAACAGGCGCAGGTAACTTATGGTTGGGTATGTGCATAAATAAAGGTAACACAATCTCTCTGCCATTTCAATAATGTCACTTTTGATACAGCTTGTCCAACCACTGGACCAGACAAGGAAATGAACAACTGATCTGATTTCCTGGATTCTTTAGTCCTGTTCAGGTAAAAAACACAACTGCCTATGTAAGTGTAAGCAATATTCACCTTTGTTGGAAAACTTGGGAAAGAAAACTGGTAATTCAACAGTTTGATTAATATTGGATTCAGAGACCACCTCAGGAAGGAAAAGGAGGATTCGTTCTCAATAACACCCTGTCTTTATAAAAGATGATGTAGGGGGGGCTTCACACAATGCCTGGATCTCAGATTCTCTTCTGGCAGAAGTGATAGCTACTAGAAAAAAGTTTTTCAGGAAAAGAATTTAAGATAAGTAGTTGCTCATTCAAAGGGATGTAGTACTAAAGATTAGAAAACCAAGGTGAGATCCCACAGAGCTACAGGATCTTTGAATGGGGGTTTTAGTCATAAAGCACCTTTGAGAAAAACCTTGCAGAAGCGATGGGAAATTAGATCATCAAAGCCATTGTGAAAATTGGAAATGGCTGCTAATTGGACTCTAATAGTGGAAGCTGAAGCTCTGATCAAACAGTGTATAAAAACTGCAAAACTTTTTCAACAGGCGCCAAAAATGGATCTAAATTGTTTTCAGAGGACCAAAATGGAAATCTCTTCCATTTACTGGAGTCTAGTCTCCTGGTGGAAGGCCTATGGGAGGCTAGAAGAAATTTTTATACTGGGGAAGTTGTATTATACTGCCTGGTGATTAATGGAATTGGAGTAACCAAGCTGTGAGCTTGAAAGAGCTCATATCGGGGTGAACCAATCCCTATGGGTGAGAGAGCAGGTCTGGAGATGGGTCCAGATGGCTGGTAAAACAAGTGAGGCCATAGAAAGGGAAAACAAATTTGCCTGGGCCAGGGGGGAGCAATGAGAATCACCTTGCTTTGCAACCTTTGGGCCTTCTTTCAGAAGAGGGGTATGCGAGGAAATGGGGGAAAGGCATAAAGACCAGAGCGCCAATAGAGAAGGAGCGTGTCTCTCAGGGACTCCCCATGAGGGGGGGATTAGGGCAAAGTAGCTGCTGCACTTGCTGTTCATTTGGAGAGGCAAGGAGGTTGCAGGAAGGCTGGCCCTATCAGCAAAAGATTTCTTTCGCCACTTTGCGAGTGATAGACCACTTGTGAGGCAGGAGAATGCATCTGCTCTGCTTGTCTGCTACTGGAACTCCACAGGATATGCATTGCCACAAATAAGCGGTTAGAAGATATCACCCATTGCCACACTCAGAGCTTCCCAGCAAAGGGGATAGGATTTGGTTCCCCCTTGTTTGTTGATATACCATAACACTGACATGTTGTCTGACTGGATCGCAACTGTTCCCAGAGAAAGAGCAGACTGAAAGCTTTGCAATGCTAGGAGCACTGCTCTCCAGGACGTTGATGTGCAAGTTGGCCTCTTGTGAAGACCAAGTGCCTTGGACTGTTCTTCCCAAATAATGCCCCCCACCTCATCTGGGAGGTGTCCATAGTCACTGTGGCCTTAGGTTGCAAGGGAAAAAAGGGACAGCCCATTAGGATTTCTTCTGTCTGCATCCACCAGAATAGATCGTTTTTGCAATGACCTGTTATTAAGATCGGGTGAGTCATCGGATGAAAAAGAATGGACCATTGGGAGGGTAGAAGCCACTGAAGTATCCTTGTGTGAAATTCCATTAAGGGGACTAAGGTGATGGCCACTACCATAGTTCCTAGGGCTTGGAGAACAAGTAGAGGGAGCACTTTATTTATTTATTTATTTTTATTTATTTTTTATTAACCGGAATGAGCTGTACTTTAAACCCCATCTTTTACAGCCTGTAAAAGGGTATAGAAGCTATACACAAAACTGTGTTGAGGCAAGCTCCTATGAATTCTAGGTCTTGAGTGGAAAACAGCTGTGACCTTTTGTAGTTGACTATTATGCCCAAGGCAATGAACAAGTGTGTGATGCAGTCTGTGGCTTGGAGCAGTAGATGCCTGGTAGGGGTGGTGAGGAGCCAGTCATTTACATAAGGAAATACCCAGAATGCCTGTAATCTCCCAGGAGACTTGACTGCTACCATGCATTTGGTGAAAACCATGGGGGCTGTGGTGAGGCCAAAGGTCAGTGCTCTAAACTGGTAATGACTGGCCCCAGGCCAAAAGCAGAGAAACCTTCTTGAATGCTTTTCCGTCTTTGTGTGGTAATACATGTCTTGAAGGTCCACAGAGCACATCCAATCCCTTTCCCCCAGAAAGGGGATAATAGACTGAAGCATGACCATCTGGAATTTTTTCTTCTGAACAAAGCTGTTCAGAAGGCTGAGGTCCAATACTGTCCTCCAGTCCCCCATCTTCTTCGGTACTAAAAAAGAACCTGGAGTAAAATCCGGATCCTATCTGGTCTGGTGGGACGTCTTGGATGACACATTTTCTAGCAGCTTTTGAACCTCTATGGCTGCTTGATCGCTCCGATTAGGTGGAACATCAGGGATTTTTCTCAGAGATCTTGGGAGAAGAGTGAAGAGAATATGATGGCCTCTGGTAATGATTCGGTGCACCCAAATATCAGAGGTTATTTCTAGCCAGGCCATTGGTTGCAGTGAAAGTCTCCCCCAGACTGCTTCCAGAAGTAAGCAATCAGGCCTACTTTCAGGAGCGCTGCTGGAATGGTTGCCCACAGAAAGAGTCTCTGGAACCCTGGTTTCGCGGTCCACTTCTGCCTCGCCACTGGGATCTTCTATCTGAGCTCCCCACTCTGCCCAGAGGAGAGCTGCCACCATGTGCCCTGGAAAGGTCCCTGGGACTTTTTGAACCACATCCTTCCACTCCTCTGATTCCTGGAGTAGGATTGCTGAGGAACAGAAAAACAAATGCCCACAGCAGACAGGACCTTTCCATCCTTTTCACACCTGGCTAGTGTGTCCTTCAACTTGGAACCAAACAAAGATGATCAGTCAAAAGGAGCATTGATGAAGGAAGACTTGAAGGGCTTTGCGAATTCACACAAGCACATCCAGGCGTGGCGCCTTATGGCAATGCCAGAACCCACTGCCCTGGTCATGCCTTCGGCTACATGTGCAATAAGCTGTATAGACGAGTTCGATATAGACTCCAAGGTGGCTACCTGAGATGCAACCTTATCCTGCACCTCATTAGACAGCTCCAGACAGAGTCTCTGATAACTCCTTAAACAGATCTCTCTGGAGTTTAGCAAAATGTGCCATAAAGTTCAAAGACCAGAATGCGAAGGTCAATGAAGCACAGAACTACTTTCCAAATCTGTCCATCGTCCTAGACTCCCGGTTAGCAGGAGGTACAGCAGGACTCTCATCGGAGAGTTCTTTCCTGGTGGCAGCTGCTACCACCATGGCATCTACTGCTAAACCCAATATTGGTGGTCCTACGGGGAGAAAGAATTTTGTCTCGTCTCCGGGTAATAGGCTCTATGGAATCAAGGGGCCTTCCAAGCCTACTGCAAAATGAGCTTAATAAGACCGTCAGTGGGTGGAGTCACCTAGGTAGTAGATGGTCTAGCACCAAATGCTTGCTAGTACACAGATTTCTCTGAGGTCAGGTCTTGGGACTGCCAGTTACCCCTCTGCTTGAGGATTTTCTAGGATGTCTCCAAAGAAGCCATCCTCAGGTGTGACTGGGGGGGAACCTTCCCCTTCATCAAAATCCATGTCCTCAGTGACAGATTCTTCCAGGGAATCAAGGTGCTTCCTCTTGCACATCATCTTAAGAGGAGTTCCTCTTCCTCAGTGGGGATCTCCGAGGAAGACTCTCAAGAGGGGCCCCGTGCAGGGCCAACTGGAAGCTTCGGTGCTTGCTGTTCTGTTGTGGAGATTGGTGTCAGCTCTGGACCAGAAGATATGGTAATTTGACACGTTGATGCAGAAGGAACAGCTGAAAGCCCACAGAGGCTAAAGCTTTCTTCATAAACTGGAAAGCAGGGCCCCCTGAAGGAGAGTGGGAGCCCTGAACAGAGAAAGACCACCTAAGGATCACACTCCAATCCAAGAGTCTGCCCTCCGAGTCAGGGAAAGGACCCGCAACTGAAAGTCCCAAGAACCAAGGTTGGCTCCGCATAAAAAGCAAGACTCTTGGAACTAGCAGCAGAGTCTCGGCCGTGAGAATCTGTTGGTTCCAAGGAGAGAACCTAAGAAGTCAGAGCAACATCCGGTGCCAAGGTAGGGATGCCCAATGGCACAGAGACAGCTGGTACCAGGGGGATCAAAGTGCTGGGCTCTGAAGCTCTGGTGGAAGTCAGAGGAGGAGACAGTGTAGGAGCCCTTGGAGAAGATACCCTTACTCTAGAAGGGAGAGCGACTTGAGAAGGGGGTGGAATACCTCTGGCCACCATCAACTGATCCACCAATCTCATGCCATCTACCTTGGAGAGACTCCTGAAGGATCAAACTGAAATACCTGAAGGGGACTCGGGTCATTCCAGGAAGGGACTGGGCAACTGGCCCGCAGAGGGGTCTATAGAAGGTGAATACCTTGTCCAGGGAAGAAGATTCAGGTCTGGTTTCTGCACCAAGGAGGTGGGCAGATCCTGAGATGACACTGGAGAAGTCGGCACCCAACTGGAAACTAAAGACGCCAGTGCCGATCCTGGTGCCAACAGCACCATAGTAGAAGTAGTCAGTGCCAAGGATTCTTGAAGTTGTAACTTTGGTACCTTTGTTTTCGCTTTCGTGGAGGCAGTCAGAACCATAGTCTTGTGTTTTTGTGCCACTGGTGCCATAAGGGACAGGGGTACAAAGTGGCTCTTCTTTTTTGACAGGATCTGACTTAGGATGGGAGTCAGACTTGGACAACGCTTCACTGAAACCAGTTTTCAACAAGCCCTTCATAATGAGGTTATTACAATGCTCGACCAAGGCCCGGTTACTAAAAGCCTGGCAGATGTCACAGTCTTGGTCGACATGTTGAGCTCCTAGGCAATAAACACAAGACCAATGCCCATCAAAATTGGGCATCTTTCTTCCACAGTCTTGGCACTGCTTAAATCCTGAAGTGCTTTTTTGTTTTTCCGCCATTTTGACAAACAGTTTAAAGAAACAACATAAACAAGCCAAGACACACACACAAAGGATAGGAGTAGGTCTACCGATGATGGCAGTGAAGAAAATATCCAAGGTTACTAGAGAAAGAGAGCAAAGAATTACCGCAAAAGGCTAATGCAGCAGGAGAGGTATTACCAACAATGGTAATGAAGATTACCAGAGGTACGGGATAGGGAAGTCAAATGCGCACACAGCTGTAAAAATTACAGAATACATATTATACGAGCATAGATAGCAAAAGGTACAAGGAAAAAGGAAATTTTAAAGACTGAGAGCAACAGCTGATGCATCTTGTTGACAGAGCAGCAATCGAGATCTGAGGTAGTGGAGAGAGGGGCATTGTGGGTAGAGTCTTAGCTCGAGAGTTTTTGGCTGGCATGAGCTGCATAATGGCTGAGCTGGTTCCAAGGATCCGAAACAAGTCTCCCATTCGTCAAGAATGAATGAAGATTGACAACATCAGATCAAAAGTTTCTTAATAGTATTTTAACAGTGCCTGATTTTCTTTGCATGTTATAAAGTAAAGTTTTCTTTAGTGCAACTGGGATACTAATGTAAACAGTCCTGCTTTTTTCTTTTCTTTCTCCCTTTTCTCTTTCTCTCGTTCAGTTTTAAGAAATGTAGGCACTGCAATGCACAAAATAAATAAATCTGGTAGAAAAGCATGATAAAAGAAAAATTAGTGTGCTTTTTTTGACTGGGTTAAGGCAATTAGCTTAACCCAGTAACAACTTTTAAGAGAAAGCAAGTAAATGAAAACGAACATTGAATATTACAAGGCTTTTTCTTTCTAGTAAACAGTTTGGTGTCTGGCTCTCATGTCTCTAGCAGACAATCAGATAAAGAGAAATGGCTTGGAGAAAATGTGACTTCTGAAAGCAAGCGTTTTCCCAGCTGAGAGAGAGCTATAAAGACAAGACAATGCTAAACAGCACTTAATATAATCTCAAGTCTGTGCGTGCAGCTGTCAGTTTGTCATATGTTCCTATTAGGAGGGTTGTTGTTGTGTCTTTCGGCTTTTCCCAGTTAGGGGTCGCCACAGCGGAACTCCGGTCCGCTAATGATTGGCAGTAGATATTTACATGCCGAGTTGCCGGCCCTGACGCACAACCTTCAATGAAGGTACACCCATTCATGCACATCTCCACACAGAAGATACTCTAGCTGAGAATCAAACAGGACAACGTCTTACTGTGAGGCGACACCGCCACCGCAGTATAAAACTTCAATATTTGAAGATGTACATAATTTTGTGCATTATCAAGTTAATAGGTTTTCAGGGGCATTGGGGGGGGGGGTCTGTACTTTTGAGGGTTTTCAATAAAACAAAGTTCTGCAAGACATGACAGGCTCAAATGGAGATGACAAGAAACAGCCGTATGAAAGATTAACATGCCAAACAGTACATCTGTATAACACAAAGGCTGGAACTGGACATTTAACAAAAAGCTGTTATACATAAAAGGTGTGAATAATAATTTTTCAAGAATATGTTTTTTGTAATGTCTTCAATCGTTAATGGTCTCAACAGAGAAATACAAAAAAGAAACAATAGTGAATTATATAAAAAATGTATATTGCAAACAACTATGCTACAGAAGACACACTTGGAAAGAACTGAACATGTGAATTTGATAAAGTAAGGTTTTCAGGATGGTTATTCGACAAAATACCCGGAGCAAAGGAAAAGAGGAATACTTACATTAACTGCAAGAGGAGTTCCAATGGTGATAGAAGAGGATAAAAAAAAAAGACAATGGTAGATTTGTAGAACTAAGGGGCTACTGGCAAGAGAAGAGGATTACACTGGCATGTATTTATACAGTAGACTTCCTCTTATCTTGTCTCGCTGGGACCATCCATAGGCTGGAAAAACGAATGGCTGGTTAAATCAGAAAAAGCATACAAAATAGCATTTTTAGGTTATAAATCAGCTAGAATAACAGAGTTTGTGTATGCATTTTTCTAATGACTATGAAGTCTAAAACTCAAATGTCTGTCATTATTTAGTCCAGAGAAGGCAGAAGTGTTGTTGTTCTGTCTTTTGTTAGGGCTACAGCTGAAATTTGATGGCCGGCTAAAGAGAGGCCAGATAAAAGGGAGGCTATTGTATTCCACCAAAATCTTCTAATACTGGAGCTTAAGAAAATTCTGGGAGAAATAATCAGCTCTTAACAAGGAATATTACTTAAAGGTGGGGAATGGAATTTGATTTGCAACAGTGAAGATATGTCTGGATGCCCCAGAAGGGAAAATATAGAAAAGGACAGTAAATTTTTAAAGAAACTTATGACCATATTTGGCATGGAAGACGTGAATTCAGAACTAGGAATTCAGAGTGAATTTATATCTTATTCCCCAAGATATAAAAACTGATCTAGGCTAGACTGAATTTACATTTCACAGGTCTTGATATGCACCCAGTAACTATTTCAGATCATGCGCCAACAACTAAAATAAAAATACAGGGTAAGGAAATAAAAATGAGACACTGGCACGATCCCACCTATCTGCTGGGAAGAGGAATTTAAGGAATGGGGTAGAAATTATTCAGAAGCTATTAGAGAAGATAGAAATTTCTTCTGAAAATATAGCTAGGGAGTAGGATAAAATAAGTGAAGTGTAAAAACAGAGTGGAGATGAAAGAAAGGGAGAAATGGTTAAGTAGCAAGAATTATTTACAGTGACTGACAAATATTAAACTATTGCAAAACAGGAGGAATCTCACATAAGAGGAGGAGCAACTGCAGAATGCTAAACAGAAAAATAAGATATTGCTTCAATAATATGCACAAGTTTAGAAAGATTGCTGTTAAGCAACTGGTTTTGATAAGTCCAGAGCACAAAAACGTTTAGCACAGTGACTCAGCTAAAGGAAAGTAGAAGCTTCAGGAGCCATTAATAAGGAAGATAACAAGGGATCCTATAGAAGTATTAGAAATATTTCAGAAATTCTATGAAAGTCTGTATAAAGCAGAGAAATATGGAAATCAGAAAATGGAAACGTTTATGGAAGAATTAAATATGCAAAGATTAGAGGTACATGAGGCTCAATTACTAACAGGATAGAAGGAGAGGAGATAAAAATGGTGATGTATAACCAATCTACAGGAAAGTCCCCAGGAATAGATGATATTCCTGTGGAAGTTTGGAAGTTAGGAGGGGAAACTGTTAAAGATCTGGAAGGTTTTGTTTAACAGTATTTTAAGAGGAAAAATACCAACATCCGGGAAGAAAGCAGTGGTAGCTGTTAATACCTAAACAGGGTAAAGATCCATCAGATCCAACTTCATACAGGCCCATTTCAATACTAAACCACGACTATCAAGTCTTTAGCCATTCTTTTAGCTATGACAGACCAAGTGATGCCAAAATTGATAAGATATGGATCAATGTGGTTCTGGGGATGGGGGGCAAACATTTTACATTAACAGGATACTGACGATCCAGAGGGAAGCAGAACATAAGAAAATACCACTGTTGTCAGTTGGTCTTGATGCAGAGAAAGCATCTGACAGAGTAAGCTGGGACTTTATGAGCAGAGCAATGGAAGCATTTGCATTCCCTGATAAAATTATAAGGTTCATGAGGAGGACATATGAGGGATCGGTGGCGAAAATTAAAGTGGGTGGGGTCCTCTCTGATAATTTCTGCCTGAGCAGAGGAAGCAGGCAGGGGTGTCCTCTCCCCCATTTATTTGCATTACATTTAGAACCAGTGGCAAAAGAAAACAAGGGACTCAAATTCTAGGATATAATTGGTATGGTAGTCAAGAAAAGCCGACTATTTGCAGATGACACTTTATACCCGACAAAAATCAGAAAGGGACATTACAGTGTTGTAGAACATATTGAGACAGTTTTAAATATTTTCAGGACACAAAATTAATGAAGCTAAAACAAGGGCAATAACGGTAAATTATGTACCCACACATGAATTGGTTCAGTAATATCCATATTTATGGGGACATGATAAAATGAAGTACTTAGGAGTATGGATTAAAAAATGATTCCTGTGTGGCAGCTAAGTATATGGCAAAAAAGACTAAACAAAAGATAATACAAAAACTGAAACAATGGAAGCTCTGTTATATGGATATCAATAGTAAGATGCAAGCAGTTAAAATGTTTCTAGTTCCCCTAGTTTTATACACAGGTCAGGCATATTTTATCAACCAGAGGAGAAGTTGTGGCTAGCAATTAATAAAGAGCTGAAGGATTTTACCTAGAAGGGGAAAACAGCAAAAGTCAAGTGGAATAAGCTTGTTCTTCCAACAGAAGAAGGTGGATTGGGATTACCAGATTTGAAGGGGTACTTCAGTGCAACACATTTAAGGCTCCTACATATAGACTAGCAGAAAACAATAATTCAAAGTGGAAAAAGATGATGATGAAATGGGGGGGGGGGGCTCAAGAAACAAGGAGAGACTGTGATTTTAGATGCAGACCTTTAAGGAGAATAATCATCATCATACAGAAAATTATATTCATAAAGTAGCAGAAAGTATTCTAAGAACGAAACCAACAGTGGAATGAAGGAAGATAGGGATGACTGCAATTAGGGATACAGACAATAGGCAAAAGGGGGCTGGAATTTATAGGAGAAAACTGGCATAGGAACCCAGGTATTGGGAGCAAAGAACTAGAGAAGGAAAGGTAATAGAATGGGAAGATGCCAAGAACTTATTTGGACTGCAGGTTACAGACTACCTTTCCTATCAAGAACTGATATCAGAGTATAGGCAAAGAGAAAGAAATACGGGGTCCTAAAGATAAGACCAGCACTGGTAGAGTTTTTAGTAGAATCTACAACAGAAGTTGCCAATTAGAAAGGAATAATTAGTAGAGCATATAAAATATTGCAGGATAACTTTAAGAATCAGAGGAGGTTAGAAAGGATTGGGAAGAGAGACTGGATAAGCAACTGATAAAGAAACAATGGGGAATACGTATGTCTCCCAAATATGCAACAAAGTCTAGAAGAGTAGCATCTTTGCTTGGAAGTGTTTACATAAGTATGTTTACACCCCAAATGGACTCCAAAGAAGTTTTCCTCTGGTAGACAGCAAATTCTGGAGGGGTGATGGGGAAGAAAGCGGTAACCGGGAACATTTTCTGGGAGTGTAATGAGTTGATAGACTTTAAAAATGTCCTGCAGACTGCTCTGTTGGAGACACTGGATGAGCAAATTGTAACTACAGAAATTATTTTTTTGAGCTATGATACAGACTCTGAATTGCATAGACATAGTAAGGCCTTGCTGAGTCTAATTATGATGGCTGCAAAAAAGCAATTACTAAAAAATGGAAATCAAAGTCTACACCAACTTTCTTAAAAGTAGTGAAGGACCTTTAGAAAAGGGTAGAAGCAAATTACATACGAAAAAATGGGAACTGTGATATCAACACATGCAGAGGTGGAACGAGGTTTAAAAGAAGGCAAAATCTGAATGAGCTATGTAATGTCTGATTTGCAATGACTGGCTATATTATAAGTGATGTACAATGTTTGCAGCTACAATTGTGTCAGCATGGTTTGCAATGTATAATGTTTCCAACTGAAATTTTGTCGGCATGGTTTATTTTCATTTATATAAATGTAAGATTGCCTATGTCACACATCATACATGAAGTGCAACTTGGACAATTGGTTGGAGAACAGTCCATCCCTGGTTTGGCACCTATGTCTCTAATGGACACAGGCAACCTGTAAATGGCTCATTGCCCAGTCCCCTCCTTGCAAATGTTTCATCTCCGAAGTCCCTGCTTACACTTATCAAGGGGACCAGATTGGTCGTTAGTCTAGTAAATACCTGTGAACAAAGATTATATATATATATATATATATATATATACATATATATATATATATATATATATATATATATATATATACACACACACACACACACACACACACACACACACACACACACATACAAACACACACTTTTTTAAACAATAAAGTAAAGTAGACTTGCAATCAGTATTTCTTCCTAGCCTGATCAGTCTCCCATTTTTCCTTCATTCCCTCTTTTAATGATTTCCCAGACTTCTGCATTCCATCAACAGCTTTCTTTACGTACCTTATTTCAATACCTGGTCCACTGGTTGGCTTATTTGGCAAGTTAAGCAAGGAGGTCCATTAGCTGGACCCTGCCTAAAAAGGTACAAAAGGGGACCAAAATCTTTCACCAGTACAGGAAAGCCATGGATTGACATAAGCTTATCTTTAATGAAGCAAATGCAGTTGTCAAGCAAATTATCTCATGATGACATATACTGGATGCACATAGAATGGCACTTAACCAATTAAATCCAATTATCTTTTCCTTATACTTTGGCATAATTTTTAAATTTTATTTATTTATTTATTTATATTTGTTGACCGGGAGTGTCCGACTGGACGTAGGTCCATTTTCAGCGGAGGCCCGGGGAGAAAAGCTCCACAGTTAAAATAAACAGACAGTAGTTACATTGGATTACATAGTGATTAACAATTTAACATAGCAATTAATTACAAACATATTTACAGATGAAGAACATAGTACATCAGTAGACAGCTAGAATATTTATCTGCGATGTACGTAACAAACATTAACAAATGTTACAATAAGAAGTTCCTGCTGTATAATAAGTACTAGGCTTATGAGCATCTGAGCTTGCTATAATCAAGGTAGTTAGTGGGGTGGAAAGAAAGGTAGTGGTTGGATGGGGTGGGTGATATTAGAGTGGGAGTTGCAAGGGCATAGCCAGCATGTTTCTAGGTGCGCTTTTAGTAAAGTTTTGAAGTGGGTGCATGGTGGTACGGAGGTAATTGTGGATGGGAGGGAGTTCCATAATTTGACTATGGTGCAAGAGAATAGTGCATCACCAGCAGAGTTATTGGCTTTAGTGATCTGCAAGTGATTTTTGTTGCTGAATCTTAGTGGTCTGGTGGTGCGATAGGGTTGGAGTAGATACTGGAGAGATGGGACATATAGTGGATGGTTTACTAGTTTGTGGGCGAGTGATAGCTGATACCATTGAAGGATGTGAGGGTGTTCAAGCCAGCCCAGTTCAGCAAGTGAGAGACAGTGGTGACTACGGTAGGAAGACCCTGTGGTGACTTTAGCGATTTTGTTGTAGCAGGTCTCTAACTTGTTTAGATCGCATTGCCTTAGGTTGGTATATATTGGACAGGCATAAAGTAGGGTGTAGATAAGGTGGGAATTTGCTACAGAAATCTTTGCTGCTTTGGTGAGAAGTTGCTTATTTCTGTATAACGCTCCCTAGTTTTTTGTGGACTTTTTTTATGGTCATGGATATGTGAATGTCAAATTTTAGTTTATTG
This sequence comes from Protopterus annectens, assembly GCF_019279795.1. NCBI lineage: Eukaryota > Metazoa > Chordata > Ceratodontiformes > Protopteridae > Protopterus > Protopterus annectens. Next base: position 517,846,306 of record NC_056747.1, on the reverse strand, counting down.
TCTATTTCCACTCCTAGCAATTTGGTGTGTTCAGTTGGGTATATAGTGGTGTTGTCTTTTGTTGTGATGTTAAAGTGAGAGTTGTTTAGAGTATGTTTGGTGGGTTGGAAGATGAGTAGTTTAGTTTTGTTTGGGTTGAGTATTAATTGGGCATCGGATAACCAAGTTTCAACAGAGGAAAACGCTTCCTGTGTGACTTCTTGCAGTTTGGGTAGGGACTGGGCTGAGCAGATGATGGTTGAGTCATCTGCGTATTGTATGAGTGTGCCATGTTTTGTGGCAGAGGATAGATTATTGGTGAAAACAGAGAAGAGTAGGGGTCCAAGGATGGATCCCTGGGGAACCCCTATGGAGACAGGTAGTTGGGGAGATATGTCATTCTGCCATACAACGGATTGTTGCCGGTCAGAGAGGTAACTCTGAAACCAGTTAGTGGCTGATTGAGAGAAGGATAGGTTACTGAGGACAGAGATGAGTTGTTTGTGTGGGACCATGTCAAATGCTTTAGATAGGTCTAGGAAAGTAGCAGAAGAGAGATAGCCATTGTTTTTATGCTGAAGGATAGTGTTAGTAAAGGAGAGTAAGGCAGTGGTGGTGCTATGGTTTGGTCGGAAGCCATGCTGAGTATTGGAAAGGAGGTTGTTAGTAAGGAGGTAGTCCGAGACCTGAGAATGTATGCATCTCTCTAAATATTTATTAAAACATCACTTAAGATACAAGTACATAAACAGAAAAAAAAAATCATATTAACATTGTTTCCATTTACATACACGGTACTTTACATCTTCTTTCTATGCAACATAATGTCTTCCAGTCCATCACATAAATCACTATTTCTGCCTTCCATAAACATCACTCTTGCTTCTGAAGATTAGTCTGCATGTATTGTTTCCACAAATTACATTTACTTCTACAGAATTTGCTTCCCTGTTCTAAAGATCTTTCTAACAATTCTTTTATCTCTGACAATATCCTATACTTCTAATGCAGTTGTTTCAGATTTTGATTTCCATTTCCTAGCAATTTTTTTGCAGGTGACAGAATTAAGCTTAATAAAGGCCTTACTGTGTTCTAGGCAATTCCAATATTGTGTCCTAGCTCGAAACAAATAGTGACCGCCATTTGATCCCCCAATAATTTGGGCACAGAGTGCTCTGTACAGAATTTTTTTTAATCCATCAACTCCTATCCCCAAATAAATGTTCCCGGAAACCTTTTTCTTCCTTATCACATCTCCAACATTTGCGATCTTCACAAGGAAAAATTATTTGAAGTCTGCTTGGGGTATAAAAATATATATGCAACCACTTTCCATGAAAAAATACTAAAACTTCTGTATTTTGTTGTATACTTGGGAGCCATACATATGCCTTCCCATTGTTCCCTTCTAACTGCTTTTCCAGTCTCTTGTCACAATCCTTCCTAACGGTCTCTGATGGATTAAAAAGGGTATATAAAATATTGCATGAAAACTATAATAAAGAGCAACTTTTGTTTCAGATTTAACTAAAAGAAAAAAAAAACTACTAGCACAGGTCTTTCACTTGGGTCTCCCCTACCTCTTCCTCTTTGCCTACACTCAAATATCAGTCCCCGACAGAGAAGGCGGTCTCTAACACAAGGTCCAAACTTCTTTTAGGCCCCAATATCACTCTATCACCTCTTCTTCTTCAGTTATTTGCTCCCAATACACCACATTTTTGCCAGTTTTCTCCAGTAAATTCCACCCCCTTCTTGCTATTTTCAGATCCCCTACTTGCATTGATCCCTACTGGCAAATCTCCTTTCTCTATTCACGTTTGCTTAGTTCTTAGAATACTTTCAGCAACTTTATGAACATAATTTTCTGAATGGTGGTTGTTCTCCTCCTCAAAAGATCTGCGTCCAAAACTCCACTCTTTCCTTATTTTTTGAACCCCCTCCTTAATTCATCACCCCTTTCCACTTTGAAACATAACCTTCTGCTTGAATTATGTACATGAGCCCTAGAATTCTGTAGCTCAAAAATACACTTTCTAATCAAGTAATCCTAAACTACCTTGTTCTAGTGGAAGGTCAACAAATCCCACTCAGTTCTTGCCCCCTGTCCCTCCCAGATAAATTCCTTCAACTCTTTATAGATAACTGCCCACAACTTTTCCGCTGAATGATAAAAATAGTATATAAAACTAAAGGGACTAAAAACATTTTCAATGCTTGTATCTTACTACCCATATCCATAAATAAGAGCTTCCAATTTCTGCGTTCTACTATCATAATAGTCTCTTCTCACATATCTTTAACCACCATAACAGAAGCCTTTTTAATGCATATTCCTAAACACTATTTTTATCATGTCCCCATAAATATGGGTACTGATAAACCAAATCACGAGTGGGTACATAAAACAAAGGCTATAGCCATAAATTATCTTCATTAATTTTATATACTGAAAAGAGTTGACAGTTTCAAAATGTTCCACAGCACCAGTCAGTCTTCTTCTGAATTTAATAGGTATAAAAAGTAAAACTATCTGCAAATAAAGCCAACTTTTCTTGGTAACCATACTAAATGCATCCTTGAATTTCTGAGTAAGTTGCTTTCATTGCCAATGGCTATAAATATAAAAATATTATGTTATTTAATTTTGAATTCCACTATGACATTAATCCAATAATTATTGCAGTTACTCTGTTGTATATTGTAGTAATGTTTTTTTCTAATGTGCATTTTGTTCGGAGATTTTTTCTCTCTGGGTCTCCTCTGAAAATGGGCTACCTGGCCCAGTCGGACATTACCCAGTTAACAAAAGTAAATAAATAAAAGCAAATAAACCGTACTCGAGTCCTCTGTTCAAACACAACTTATCAGAAATGAACCCTCCCACATCAAGTCTTGCCTAAGATCTTTATATATTCTCCTAATTAACCTTATTAATGTAATAAGGAAGCCAAATGCTCCCATTGCCCTACTCAAAATCCCCACTTATTCTGTTGAATGCTTTCTCTACATCATGACCCACCAATAATAATGGTACTTTTTTATATACTGCTTCCATTTGGATCATTATCATTCTATTAATGTTGTCAAATGTCTGCCTCCCCTCCACAAAACAACAAATATCGATATCAATTTTTGGAAACACCTTTATCTGTACTAGCTATAGAATGGTACACACTTTATAATCATGGTTTAAAATTCAAATGTGTGTATATGAAGCTGGGTCTAATGGGTCTGAGTAATGCAGCCCCTACAGCTTTCTTCCAAGATTCCCAGTGCACTGATCAACACTTTAATTTCAACTCTCTCAGTGTGAAAAGAAACAGAGATATAGGTCAGCAACTATGCCAGATTTAGTAAATTCAGTTACTGGCTAGTAAGTACATGGCTTGGAGGCCACCAAAGAATAACCTTAGCCTGAAAGAAGATCAACTAGAAAAGGTAAGCAGAAAACACCGACTGGGAAAAATCCTGCTGCTGTTCATCAAAAACATTAAAATAAATGAAACCCTAAAGGAGTATATCAACTCAACTAACAAAAAGACTGGAATAAAATGGAAGAAGCTTTAAACAACTCATCATCATCTTCTTTCGGCTGTTCCAGTTAGGGGTCGCCACAGCAGATCACCTGTTTTCATTTCTTTCTGTACTCTGCATCTTGCTCTGTCACACCAACCACCTGCATGTCCTCTCTCACCACATCCATAAACCTGATCTTAGGCCTTCCTCTTACCTGGTAGCTTCATCCTTAGCATCTTTTTCCCCAATATACTCAGCATCCCTCCTCAGCCCATGTCCAAACCAACGTAATCGTGCTTCTCTGGCTTTGTCTCCAAACCTTCCAACCTGGGCTGACCCTGTAATATACTTATTCCTAATCCTGTCCACCCTTGTCACACCAAGTGCAAATCTTAACATCTTTAATTCTGCCACATCCAGCTCAAACTCTTGCCTTTTTGTCAATGCCACTGTCTCCAACCCATATAACATAGCTGGTCTCACTATCCTCTTGTAGACCTTCCCTTTCACTCTTACAGGTACTCGTCTGTTACAAATCACTCCTGACACTCTTCTCCACCCACTCCATCATGCCTGTACTCTCTTCTTCACCTCTCTTCCACACTCACCGTTACTCTGAACTATTGACCCCAAGTATTTAAACTCATCCACCTTCGCCACCTCTACTCCTTGCATCCTCACCATTCCTCTATCCTCCCTCTCATTCACACACATATATTCCGTCTTAGTCCTGCTGACCTTCATTCCTCTTCTCTCTAGAGCACATCTCCATCTCTCCAGGGTCTCCTCCACCTGTTCCCTACTCTCACTACAGATCACAATGTCATCTGCAAACATCATAGTCCACAGGGACTCCTGTCTGATCTCGTCTGTCAACCTGTCCATCACCACTGCAAATAAGAAAGGGCTCAAAGCTGATCCTTGATGTAACCCCACCTCCACCTTAAATGCATCCGTCACTCCCACCGCAGACCTCACCGCTGTCACACTACCCTCGTACATATCCTGTACCACTCTTACATACTTTTCTGATACTCCTGACTTCCTCATACAATACCACAACTCCGCTCTAGGCACCCTGTCATATGCTTTCTCTAAGTCTAGAAAAAAACAATGCAACTCCTTCTGACATTCTCTGTACTTCAACAACACTCTCAGAGCAAAGATCACATCTGTAGTGCTCTTTCCTAGCATGAAACCATACTGCTGATCACTAATCATCACATCCCTTCTTAACCTTGCTTCCACTACTCTCTCCCATAACTTCATGCTGTGACAGATCAATTTTATCCCTCTGTAGTTACTACAGCTCTGCACATCACCCTTATTCTTAAAGATCAGTACCAAAACACTTTTTCTCCATTCCTCAGGCATCCTCTCACTTTCCAAGATTTCATTAAACAATCTGGTTAAAAACTCCACTGCCATTTCACCTAAACACCGCCATGCTTCCACAGGTATGTCATCTGGGCCAACAGCCTTTCCATTCTTCATTCTCTTCATAGCTATCCTTACTTCCTCCTTGCTAATCCATTGTACTTCATGATTTACTATCCCTACATCATCCAACCTTCTCTCTCTCATGCTCTTCATTCATCAACCCCTCAAAGTACTCTTTCCATCTCCTCAACACACTCTCCTCGCTTGTGAGTATGTTTCCCTCATTATCCTTTATCACCTTTACCTGCTGCACATCTTTCCTAGCTCGGTCCCTCTGTCTAGACAATCGGTACAGGTCCTTTTCTCCCTCCTTAGTGTCCAACCTTTCATACAACTCTTCATATGCCTTATCCTTAGTCTTCGCCACCTCTCTCTTTGCCATGCACCTCATCTCCTTATACTCCTGTCTACTTTCTTCATCTCTCTGACAATCCCACTTCTTCTTTGCCAATCTCTTTCTCTGTATACTCTCCTGTACTTCCTCATTCCACCACGTCTCCTTGTCGTCCTTCCTCTGTCCAGATGTGATACCAAGCACCTTTCTAGCCATCTCCCTTACTAGCTCTGCTGTAGTTACCCAGCTATTTGGTAACTCTTCACTGCCACCCAGTGCCTGCCTTAACTCATCCCTGAACTCCACCTCACAATTACCCTTTTTCAATTTCCACCACTTGATCCTTGGTGCTGCCCTCACACTCCTCCTCCTCTTCTTGATAACCAACGTCATCCTACAAACCACTATCCTATGCTGCCTGACGACACTTTCTCCGGTCACCACTTTACAGTCTCCAATCTCCTTCAAACTGGCCTTCCTACATAAGATATAATCCACCTGTGTGCATCTTCCTCCACTCTTGTATGTCACCCTATGCTCCTCCCTCTTGTTAAAATACGTATTCACCACAGCCATGTCCATCCTTTTTGCAAAATCCACTACCGTCTGACCCTCTGCATTACTTTGTTTAACACCATACCTACCCATCACTTCCTCATCCCCTCTGTTCCCCTTCACCATTGAAATCTGCTCCAATCACCACTCTCTCACCCTTGGGTACAGTCATCACCACTTCATCCAATTCACTCCAAAATTTTTCTTTCTCATCCATTGCACACCCAACTTATGGAGCATACGCACTAACAACATTCATCATTACACCATCAATTTCCAGCTTCATAAACATCACTCTATCCAACACTCTTTGCACCTCCAAAACACTCTCAGCATACTGTTCCTTCAGAATAACTCCTATGCCATTTCTCCTCCCATCCACACCATAAAACAATTTGAACCCAGCTCCAATACACCTAGCCTTACTCCCCTTCCATCTGGTCTCTTGCACACACAATATACCAACCTTCCTTCTGTCCATTATATCAGCTAGCTCTCTCCCTATACCAGTCATACTGCCAACATTCAAAGTTCTGACCCTCACTACCACAGTCCTAGCCTTTCTCCTCTCCTCCTGCCTTCGGCCATGTCTTCCGCCTCTTCTCCTCCTTCGGCCAACAGTAGCCCAATTTCCACCAGCACCCTGTAGGCTAACAGTACTGGTGGCGGTCGTTGTTAACCCAAGCCTCGACCGATCTGGTATAAAATTTTTTCTTGGTGACTGCATAAAATGCTTTGGCGAAGTTTCACGTCGGATGCCCTTCCTGACCTAACCATCCCCATTTATCCGGGCTTGGGACCGGCACAAAGAATGCACTGGCTTGTGCATCCCCAGTGGCTGGTTTAGTGGAAGAAGCTTTAAACAACTATTCAGATGGATTTACGAATCTGCAAAAATCAGAAATTGGAATGAAGAAAAGGCTGGCTGAGTATGAGACTGCTCAAAAAGAGCAGTTTCAAAAAATGGTAGCATTAGAGCCTACACCATGCAAAGGAAAACCTGAGATTTTCTGCTGTACCATAGAAACTGGAAAGAACAGAAGGTTATTAATTTTATGAAACCACAAATAAGCAACTGGACTGGTATTCCACAGCAAGATTTGTTAATTGAAAGGGTGCATCATGTGTATGTTTTAAATCTGACCATAAGAAGGCAGCCAAGACTTGTATTAGAAAAGATACAATCATACCAGCAGAAAAAGTTGATCTTGAAAAAAATATATATGAAATGCAAAGTACTAAATATTGGAGATGACTGTTTTTTTTCTGGAAAATGAATATACACCAGGTAGAAGAGAAGCAAATTTCTCCCAGCAATCAATGAATGCCGAGATGCAGGTGTGAGATTCAAGCTGTTGCACACAGCTGTGTTCAGAACATTTCTTCCTGGAGGATCAGTCATTTTTGATCCAAAACAACCTAATCAGGAAATACAAAGTTTGTTCACCAAAAAATGAGCCAACAAACAGATGGGGACTCTACTTCACATTCTTCTGATAATAAAGCTCAGGACAGATTTTGCCAGTGAATCCTTTTCCAATGTTACAAAGGAAAATGCTTGAAAGACAGAAAAAAGCAATGGAAGAATCAGGAGTTCCTTGGACTTGAACCAGAGCTTAGGATTGGGAGATGGAGATGAACATGAAGAAAAGCAGCACTAAATAAATGTGAGATTAAAAGCATCAATCACATTTATGAAATATGGCTTTGGAAGAAAAAGCAGAAAGACTGAACTTTTAGTGACTTTGTTAAACCTGACAGGCAATAAAGAGTATACCCCACTTCATGTCATTAAGGTCTAGAAGGACACTAAAGGGAATGGGAAAAAAACATTTTTGTTCTTAGCAGTATTTGTATCAATATGTAAATTGCACTTTATATAGTAAAGCATTTTCAGTTATTGCTGTATGTAATCAAGATACTAAAGATTTGTTATCTGCACTCAATTTCTTAGTGTAATTCAGTTCTCCTAACTTTTGTACTACTGAAAGAGTATCCATTATGATAAAAAGCTATTGTTCCCAATTATACAGGACGTTTTTTTTTTAAATGAGTATTTCAAATTTTATCTTGCATGCACACACTAATGTTTAGCTGGATTAACTTTTATATAGTTGCTTCCTCACATCTCTATTTGAACCTATGTTGCATTTCTCAATACTTTTTTGTTTTAATGAAAATCCTCAAACAAAAACTTGAATATATTTTAGAACACCCTCATCCCCTATAAACTTAGAGCAAACACACAAAACTATGTATATTTTTAACAAATGAAATATTAACCTTCCAGGCAGGAACCATTGCCCCAAATCGACAGCTGCATCCACAGGCATTACCAAATCTAAACTTAATGTTACCCATGTTAAAGTACATGTTGCAGCCTATGTTCTCACTTGACTAGTATCATTTGCAAAGCCATGGAAAGAATTATCATGAAAATTATCAAAGAGGACATAGGAGACCTCCAGACACTGGATCCATCCCAGTTTGGCTTTATCAAATGAAGCTCATGGTAACTGAATCTGGTGGACTTCTTTGAAAAGGTCACCAAAGCAATGGATGAGGGGAAAAACTGTGCATACTCCCTACCTAGATCTGACTAAAACATTTGAAACAATACTCCACTTGGGCATTGTCAACAAACTTATTGCACTACATATAAATCCCTTTATAACATGCTACATAGCTAGCTGGCTCACAGATAGGAAACAGGGGGTTAGAATCAGTGAGGACACCTCTACAAAGAGGCCAGTCACCAATGGAGTCCTCTAGGACTCTGTGTGAAGCTCATTCCTTGTTGGTATCTACTTCTCAGATGTCAAAACCAATAGCAAAGGCCTCTGGCTAAATAATCTTGCAGATGATTACAAACTAGGCAGTCACTGAATCACCCCAAGATGAGAAAACCCTTCACGAAGGTCTAACACAGATAAATGCTTGGATCCAAAGCCATGGCTTAAAACTTAACACCAAGAAATGCCTTTTGGGAAGCCAGCCATCCTGTATAGCCAAGTCATTAACAAAAAAACCCCTAAAATTTGATTCATTAGTCAAGTATCTGGAAACCAGTGTTGATACTAACCTACCCTTTGAGAAACATGTGTCCAAGGTAGTAAGAAAATTCTTCTAGGCTGCTCAACTAATAAGCAATGACATGGCATCTAGTTCCAGACAGATCACCATACCACTGTACACATCTATCAGACCATCAGAGTACAATACCCCCTTTAGTATCTGACCAGACACGTGCAACAATTGGAACTTCCACAAAGGCTCCTTACAAAAAATTCAGGGAGTAAACAATGTCCTACACTGACTTCCTCAAAGTCCTTTCTCACTACTCTGTATCATACAGACTTCTGGGAGTTTCACTTTGCCTGGCATACAAGGCATTTTTAGACGCTGTTTTGATGAACCTTTTGCACATCCAAAAAATAAACAGCACTAGAACTACTAGATTAAAATACCTAAATTTTGCTTGCAACATAAACAGGACACACTGGATAGACTGATACGTTTCTCAAAGAATTCCCATTCTCTGGAGTAGGCTCCCTATCCATTTGAAGCAAAGTCCCCCCACCCCTATTTAAGCACAATTGTACCAATGGATGGGTAATTTTATATACATACCTGGAGAGATTCAGTAAATCACCCCTACAGAAATCAAATTTGGGGGTATATTTATGTTGCAAAGCTAGGCTTATAAGGGCCCTAGTGGTCATTAGCCTAGTATACAATTATGAAACTATGAACACAGATTGCTGTCTGCTTCATATCTCTATTCACCTCCCAGATGTGAAAAACAAATTGTATGCTTTCAGAAAATTTTTAGCCCTAAAAAAAGACAACAGCTACCTTTAAATAAGACTAAATTATGCAATGGTCTATTAAACGCATTAAACTATTATGGCTGCTAGGGAGGAAACTATCTCTTATTCACTTACAATGATTTCAAAAATAATTTTTCACTTAACTGCTTGTCTTTGTACCTTTAAATTTTGCATTTCCCTTGGCAAAGTATGCGCAGAGCTCTGAATATTAACAGTAGTCAGCTTGTTTCTATGTAAAAGTGGTCAACAATGAAAAAAAAGCTAACATCTTGCAAATGCTTGAAGGAATCTTTGTAAATTTCATCCACAAGAGAATGTTCTGAGTTCCAATGGCTGTCTTTAGCTGCATACTTCACCTGTCACTTTACATTTGCTAATAACAAAAAAGCTATCGTCTTTGCAGATGAGATCAATATTTTTCATGGTTTTCATCATAATGTCTTATTTGTCAAGCCTATTTGCTTATGAAAAATTATTCATAGCTTAAGCCAATATTAAACTAGATATCCACTGCGGTGGTGGTGCTGCTGTAGCGTTGTCGCCTCACAGTAAAACGTTGTCCTGTTCGATTCTCAGCTAGAGCGTCTTCTGTGTGGAGACATGCGTGAATGGGCGTACCTTCGTTGAAGGTTGTGCATCAGAGCTGGCAACTCGGTACATAAAAATCTACTGACAATCATTAGCGGACCGGAGTTCTGCTGTGGCGACCCCTAACCAGGAAAAGCCGAAAGACACAACATCCACCCTTGTAAAAAAAAAAAAAAAAAAGGAAATCATCTTAGTTCTACACATAGTATAATCACTTCACTTTTACACTCCACCCCCATAGCCCTGATCACATTATATCAACTTAAACTTGCTTCTGTTCAGTCCTTCTTGTTTGTACTGTAAAAATTAATCTGTATTTTTAAACAGTCCCCTCCAGACATGCACTTAAAATACCCCTGACTGCATACTATACAAAACTGTTTCATAATAGAACATACAGTTTATCTCATTAAACATTTTATAAACACTAAGAACAAAAAATGTATTACTTACAGTTATTTTCCCTTTAGTGCCCATCTAAACATTGAAGACCAAGTGGGGCATATGCTTTACAAGCCACCCACAGGTTTAACAAAGTCAACAAAAGCGGAGACTTTTCTCAGCCACTTATTTGCTAAGCCTTATTTCACCAAGATGATTGATGCTTTATAATCTCAAACTTATTCACTAGTTTCAGTGTTGCTGATCATCTTATTCATTTCTATCTCCTGACACTAGACACTGGTTCAGGTCCAAGGTACACCTGTGACTTCCAGACAATTACTGTGCTTTTCTCTCTCTCTCTCAAGCATTTACATTTGAAGCACTGGAAAAATGTTTTACTGGGAAAGTATGAACTTTACTTGCTGTCAGAAAAATGGAGAGCAATGACCCCTTCTGCTTGCTGGTTCACTTTTTCTTAGATACATTTTTTGATGCAGAACATTCTACAAAGGAAATAAATTATTTGATCCACCAAGAAAAATACTATGGAAACAGCTGTTTAGAGCAACTTGAATCTCATACCTGCCTCTTGACATTCCCCAATTGCTGGTATAAATTTAGTGCTCTTCTGCCTGGTGTACAGTGAATAATTAAATTTTTCACAAACACTCTGCTCTCTCTAATTTTTATATTTTCCCCTTCTGCCACAGTTTTGTCAGGATCAAACCTTTTTGCTGGTGTGACTGCATCTTTATGAAAACAAGTCTCGTCTGCCTTCTCCTGGCCATGTTTGGAACATACACTCAATGCGCCCTTTAAATTACCAAATCCTGCTGAGGAACACGAGTACAGTTGCTTATTTGTGCCTTTATAACATTTTTAATAAAGTCAGGTCCTTCCCGCTTCACTGGTACAACAGAAAATCTCAAGGTTTCTCTGCGTGTTCTCTAACTCTGTTAATCTTTTGAAACAGTTTTTCTTCAGAAGCATCATACTCAGCCAAATTTTTCTAAACTTCAACCTCTGACTTCTGCAGTTTTAACAGTTTATCTGAAGAACCAGTTAAGCTCTATTTTTCTAGTCTTTTATTTGATTTAATATATTTCTTCAATGTTTGATTTATTTTAGTTACCTCTGAGTAAATTTTATTTTATATTTGTTGACCGGGAAAGTCCGACTGGACGCAGGTCCGTTTTCAATGGAGGCCCAAGGAGAAAAGCTCCACAAATTAAAATATTACAGACATAGTTACAGATGAAGAATCCTAGCAATTAAAATATTACAAACATAGTTACAGATGAAGAACATAGTACATTCAGTAGATACCTAGCTTCTGTTGAATCCACAAAGTCATTGCAGATATTAACAATTGTTACAATAAGAAGTTACTGCTGTATAATAAGTAGATAGGCATGGAAGTATCAGAGCTTGCTGTAATCAAAGGTAGTTTGTGGGGTGGAAGAGAGGCAGAGGGTAGATGGAGTGGGAGAAGTTAGAGGGGAGAGTTACAAGGGCATAGCCAGAATGTTTTTAGGTGCACTTTAAGTAAAGTTTTGAAGTGGGTGCATGATGGTACAGAGGTTATTGCGGGGGGTGTTCTATAATTTGGCTATAGTGCTGGAGAATAGTGCTTCTCCAGCAGTGTTATGGGCTCTAGTAACCTGTAATTGACTTTTGTTGCTGGATCGTAGTGGTCTGGTGGTGAGATATGGTTGGAGTAGTTTCTGGAGGGATGGGGCCTTTAGAGGATGGTTTACTACTTTGTGGGTGAGTGCGAGTTGATACCATTGAGTTTTTTCCTCTGTATCACTGGACACCATTTCTTGAACCAAAGCTGAAGCCTGAACTGTTATTTGCTGAACAGCTGCAAAAATCCTTCTCAGCCAGTGTTCTCTCCACCTTTCATGAATGATTTTCTTTTCAGGTTTTCCTAATGTCTTCTTTGCTGGCATCCAAGCAGTGTACTTAGTAGCCCACAACTGAATTTCACCCAAAATACAAGTTCAATGGCACTCCTTTTTCTCGGTTTCTACTTTCACACGGAGAGCTGAATTCAAGCTGTTGACCAGTGTGCAGACATTTTGGAAGCACCACTTCGGCTTCAAATTTGATGGAAGAATTCCACATAATATTAGATTCTTTCCTGCATTTGTGACATGTATACAGAGCCTTTGTCACGTCTCTCTGCCTATCCCTCAGTACCGCAAGTAAGGTAATTCAGATCATCACCATCATGTCAAATCACACTTGACAGCTTACGGGCCCTCCGGGACCTTACAACTTTGGCAATCTAGTAAGACACAGGACACTGTCACCCTGTTTTGTTTTGCCTAGAATGTGAGGAATCTGTACTTTTAACTATGGAGTCACCAGTCACCAACACTTTTTGTGTGCTTGTCAATTGCTTTGGCATACCGGGTTTAGGATGTGCTGCCTCCTGGTGACTTCCAGCAATGTTATCACCAACTGGCATTGCAGTTCTTGGTTTATACAGATCCTTGCTTTAAGAACACTACGGCTTGGGCAATGATTTTTTTTAAATGCCTCAGAGTGCAACCATCTAGAATATCTATGTGCTGACTGTAGAATAGGTGAGTGATCAATGCAGCATCTGCTAGGTTGAGAGTGTGGTCTCAAAATTGTCTAGCTACTTGTATCTCTCACAAATTTACAGTAAATATCTGTGTGTTATCAGGCTATTTTTACATTGCCCAAGTATCCCAAGTGCTATGAGGCCTGCCACAAAGGAAAGACCAGCTAGACTACTTTCAATTTTGGATCAACGGTTCAAGGTGGATTAAGAAAGAATAAGAGAATGTAACAGCTTTTCAGATCAAAGATTAAAGTATTATTTGAAAAAAAAATTAAATTAGGTTTGAAAACTAAAATATTTACGACATGCGGTTATCTAAATCTAAATTGGCTAAGTTAGTTTGACAGATGCTAAGGAAGAATAAGGGAAGATAATACTTCATCTCCTAGTTTAAAGTTATGATTCAAGATAAAATAATAAACTTGGATTATAACATTAGGTTCAAGCAATAAAAACATTACGCAGTAAATATTTTGGGCGAGGCTATGAAATTAGCTTAGAAGTACAATGACTTATTGCTACCTTACTCAGCGATTTGCACTGTTCTAAATGGAAAGTGAGATTAACTACAGTTTCTAAGACAGAATTTGAAACAAAGTGTCTGCATCTGTCATATACAGCATTGTGTGGTTTTGACAAGACAAGAAAAAAATAAAATTACATTACAACCAGTGATTCAATTACTGAAAGAGTGGAAAAATACACAGGCAACAACACTTACAAAATGAACAGGACAGTATACCTAGGATAGTGGAGTCTCTGAACAATATATACAGAAAGAAACCCAGTTACTATAATGAATATGAAAAGGAAGCGTGCATCATCTCTGTTAGATACCGGGGCTGCTACATCAATAACTAATCAGCCAACAGAAACACCAAAAAGCCCTTGCAGATTCAAGGAAATACTAGGTAATAAAACTAAAAGAGAGAGAAAGAGAAAAATTTTAACAATAAAAATGGGACCTCTGAAAGATGTAGAAATCAAGTAGTGGAAAACATTAATATTCATTAAGGAACTTAATTTAAAATAAATAAATAAATAAATACCACCTATACAAGAATGGGTAATAAATTACATCAGTAACACAGTGAAAGCTTAAAAAAAAAAAAAGTTACCTTTTACAGAGTCTTGGATAAGCCAACAATTACTTCTGCAGTTAATACTTTTCCTGAAATCATCAGCTACTACCAGGAACCAACATTCTATTATTCACACTTCCAATGGGCTTTGCGTGATTCCCATAACCTTCAACGAAGTACCCCAAAAGCAAATAACGGCAACAAAAAGAAATAATCATGTGTAGTAGATCCCTTGCCCAAATCAGGGAATGAAAAAGACTATGCAAAGATAAGAGTCACCTTCTAAATAAGGAAAAATGCAAATGAATACCTTGCAGTCAACAGTAAGCTATTACAGGAGCTAGAAACACTGAATACCCTCAAAGCATTAGATAGACCAAAGGATAATGCAGAAACTGTGATCAGACACAGAAAAGATTAAAAAACAAGTCAAATATGATTTATAGGAATGTGATTACCATAGATTTAAAAGACACATCCGCAGAAAACTCAAAAGGGGAAAGAGGAATATCAAGTTGTGAAGGGATAACATTTTGAACTAGGGCACTATTATAAAACAGACTGGTCTCCACAAATCTTCTTTCTCTGGCACCAGGCACATTCCTGAATAAAACCCCTCTCCTAACTGAGGAGGGGGTGCACTTCTATCCACCCAGAGATGGCAGAAACAGAATAAGGAGGGAAACAGAATAAGGAGGGAAAAGGGGAATTTGGTACAGCAAAGGGGGGAATCCTTCAAACAAGAGGGAAAACTTCCCAATGCCATCTATAACATTAATGGATAACTTTCAGAACCTGTCCAGAAGTATTTATTGTAAAAGACAGAAATGGAGGTTAAAACTTTTTGGAAGGATTAAGGGTTTGCCAGGATGGTAAGGGGGGAGAAGAATCTTCTAGATAGTCATTCATACTTACTAGTCGAGATTTTGTTCTAGGGGTTTCCAACTATTTTTGGAGCCTTCCTGTCATTCCTTTTTAAACATCTAGTTACCAGCTGATTGCTGTATTTCTTTATTCTGATTTTTGAAAAACGTTTCATGTATAGCATTAAACTCCTAGGTAAACTTGGAGAAGGAAGGCTGAAAAATCTGAAAAATTAATCTACAGCAGATGGTCAAAAAACTACTACTGTATGTAAGGGAGAATGCAGGTATGACATCATCTAAGGGGTCCTGAGTCTGCAGCCAAACAAATCTCCTCATAACAGTTCCAGTGGCAGCAACCCTGGAAGTGGCATCAACAGAATCAAAAGCACATTTCAGACAGACTGTAGCCACTTGAAACAAAGAAGCAATAAGACTACACAGATTTTCCTCAGAAGAGGAAACAGATGCACTAATATTCATGTTCTCAAAAGAGGCGGGCATAAACTAACACATTAGCTTGATAGTGGAGAATTTTAAAAAGTGATGTAGAAGAATACACTTTTCCAAATCTATCAAAAGCTTTCCCATCCTTGTGAAAAGGTGGCGAGGGACTGATATTAACCAATGTTTAGCAGCGGCTAAGGTGACTAGAGCAAGACATTCTCTGATCTGGGAACAGAATATAAAATATAAAAAACTGAGGAACTTCATTTGTTTTCTTGCAGGGCAGCAAGCCGGCTGTCAGGCAAGTTACAGGCTTTGAGAAAAACATCCTCCAATGCTGAAAGAATAAAAGTTAGGTCAGCTTCTGGAAAATCCAGTTGCAATAAATCATAATACTTCAGAGACAATGGAATGTCATTATCTTTCCACTGAAATAACTGACTCATTCCGGAAATAGACTCAGAAAAAAGAAAATCATTCAGAAGGACAGAAAAGCCAAATGTTCCTCAGAATCTAAATAACGAGGAGACAAAATAAGTTTGTCCCTTTATAATCATGTTGAAATTCAAAATCTTGAAACTCTTCAGAAAAATTATTTTTCTCATAACAGTAACAGAAGAACTGAAAGGGGCCAGAACTTGACAAACTCTGAGCTAAGACTAGTACATTATTCCTGTCCAGAGAAACTAAAAAATGAGAAATAATATATGCTTTCTTCTTTTTGATAGGAATTTCTTCTTTTTGATAGGAATTTCTAGGCAGAGAAGTATTCCCTGTTCCTTCTCCAAGGACGGATAAGAGTGGTTCTTCCTCGTCTGCCAAGAGCACTCAATTGCCAGAGAGAGCATGTTTATCCCCCACCCCCCATTCCATGGTGGATGATGGGACTTCACTAGAGGAGCCAAGGAAAAAGATGAATAGTCTAAGGAACCACAAAAGAGTCCTACATCTACATCTAAGGTACTTGGGAAGAACTGAGGTACCAGTACTTTGTTCCATGGTAAAGCTAAAAAATAGGCCTGGTTATGGAGAAGTCTGGCAGCAGTAGTTGGTAAAACAGGCACATAGAAAAAGTCAATTTCCCACAAAAACCACAGTGAGTAACACTTTATTTTACTTTGGGGATGGGATAAGTGTTTAAAGTGACTTTTTACCAAGGAAAAATTATTTTAAATTAGTTTTTAACAACTTTTTCCACAAAAAGTAATAAAACAAAAACCTCACTACTTAGTAAGATATTAAATGCCACACGATAATCAAACCGCTTTTTTTTTCTTAGCTTAAAACTAATAATTTCTCCAAAACAAGTTTCCTTACTATCACAAAATTATAATGTGAAATGCCCCCTCCCATCCCTGCAAAGGAAAGTATTAGCAGACATTTAATCCTCAAACGTCCACAAGAAGAGAGCCATTCAGCAGCAGAAAAGCATGACGATTTGGCACCTAAACAGCTCTATCTTACCTCAAGCTAATTAACCATATGGATACAGAGTTGGTGCCCTTGAAGCTTTGGGAGATGGCTGGCTGTTTTACTCCTTGTGCAGAATACAACTCGTATAGCTAAGGCTACTGCAGCAGTGATTACAGTTATGAACATAAGTTATTATGAATTGCTACCTCCCAAGCAATCACAGGCAGACTGCAAAGGGGGTAAGACTCTGCTCTGTTTACATACAGCATTACAATGGTGGTGTCTGTCACCATTAGGACACTGTCAAGAAACCACAGCTGACTCAGAGTTTTCAGGTCAATAACAGCCATCATTTCTTTCTGCATTTGTGCTGCAGGCCCAAATTCTGTGAATCCCACCTCCTCCTCAAGAAACAGCACCCTACGCAAAGTCTGAAGCATCTGTGGCCAGTGTCAGTGAAGGGTTAGGAGGACAGAAAAGGACCCTTATATTGGCTAGGACTTATCTGACCCACAAATATATTCTTTACTTTCAAAGTTGAGAAGTGGCACTGGGAAAGTACAGGGTGAGAGTGCAAAGCCTAAACAGACTTGTGGAACCACTGGAGCTTTCTTATGTGAAGTCTGGCATAAGGAATCACCAATATGGAAGAGTCCATAACACCTACTGCTCTTTATTCTCTTGCAGTGGGCATTTCCTTTTGAGAAAGACTGAGGAACTACTGTTAAGTTTAATTCTTCTGGGAGAAGAAAGGCAATCAGGTAGACATCAAAAAGCCAGATTAAAAAAAAAAGGCAGTTTGTGAGACAGGAGCAGAAATTACTTTTTCATTTTCAGGGTAAATCCCAGGTTACATGGGAGAATAATTGTGAACCCTAAAGCTGCTGAAGCTTCCTGACAGGCTGTGGCCGAGATAAGGCAATTGTCCCAATAAAGAAATGGGTATGCCTCGAAGTCTCGTCTTAGAGTGGTAGAATGTTCAAAGGGCAAAGTAGTAAACTGACAATGCAATCGCAAACCAAATATTCTTGAAAACGATCTGTGATTCTTGTGAATGGAAGCATGCAGACAAATACCATTTAGGTCTAGATGGACCAAAATGGCTTGTGAGGAAAGAAGAGGGGAAATAAAATATGAGTGTCAAGACCCTGAATTTTGTAATCTACATAAAAATATTTAGTCTAGAAAGATCTAGAATGAGGCTTACAACTGCCATATTTCCTTGGAAGCAGAACAATTCTCGAGTAAGAGCCTTTTCCCCATTGTTCTCAGGGCACTGGCTCTATAACCCCTTGAAGCGGTAAATCTAAAATGGCTGGAGGAATGAGATAAAGATGCTCCTTTGGGATAGGGGAATTTCCGATGGAGTGAAGAAGGATGCCCACTGGAATTTGTAACCATGTTCTATAATTTGCAGTATCCAAGAGTGTGGTTACAGTTTGCCATATGGGAAAGAAAAGAGAAAGATTCCATGCAATTTTGTAAGGAAGGCTACGGTAAGAAGGGGAGGGAGGAAGTGTCTGGTAAGGTCAGTCAAAGGTCTGAGTGCTGGATTTCTGTGACCTGTTAGGTTTTCTTGTAAAGCCTCCTTACCACTTTCTATTAAAACTTTTCTTGTCCACATTTCTTCTGACCAAATTTGTAAGGTTTATAAAAATGTTCGGAATTATACGGAATGTTCCTTTGAAACTTAGGAATTAGAGATAAACAATGTGTAACTCCCTACATGAGATTTTCCTCTTTCTTCAAGCTTTCTGAAGACTTCAGCAGAATAGTTATCAAATAGCAAGTTCTTGTCAATTGGGGCATTTAGTGAGCTTTTACACCCTCAGGGAAGGATGGTAATCTTGATCAGGCATGCCTTCTCATAAAAGTATAAGTTGCAGTTACTATATAGACAGCAACCAGGGCATCATAGCCACCTTTGATAGTGTGCTTTGCTTAGCTGCCTGACAGACAGAGTTAAGCATCTCCACAAGGTTAGATTTTGCATCAGAATTATGAAGACTTGCTAACGTTTGCCCCAAGGTGCTCAATACAAGTAGAAGGACCTTTGCCATGGGAGTTTGGCATACAGCTGTAAAAGTTAAAATGCCAGCAGTATGCACTTTTTGGCCATACTGTCCTTATTATGAAATGGATTAAGAGGGAACGTTTTTAGTACCTTTGCTAGGATCCAAAGAAACAACAGCAGGGTCAGCTGTGGGACTTCTTTATAAAAGGTACTTATTGGTATAAGGAATGCTCTAAACCTGTCTGGCTTCTTAGGGACTCGAGGATGGGAATCTGGAGACAAAGCAGCTGAAAAGGTTTCTTTCAGAATCTCCAGATCTGGAAGGAAAGCAACAGCCTTAAAAGTATCTATAGTCAAAAGCTCATATCTTTTCTGTGACCCAGAAACCTCTTTACCCTCCAAATTAAAAAAAAGTCTTATTTTAGCAGTAATGTCCCCAAAGGAAATGTACTCATTAGGGAGTTAAATATAATTTGTCTCATTCATATCCAATGAGTGAAGGAATTTGAAAGCCATAATTTAGCACTTTTTGGTCAGAATCAGATGATTCTTCTTCCTCAGAAGAGAGGACTCCTTGTGTCTTTAAAAGAGTGGAAGTGGAGATAAAGGTAGTAGGCAGAAAAAACTAAATTGCTTTGAGAGAGAGACTGAGGAAAAGTGGAACCAGTCCTCCTTGTTGGCATTCTGACTGGAAGTAGTAGAAGGTGGAAAAATATGCGTTTAGTTTTCCAAATACATTTCCAAGGGAGTGTTCAGATATATGGTTGTCAAACTGGAAATCATTGGTCTGACCTCTATGAGAGAGCCATTTACATCCTCTTTGACTAATAAGTGGCAGATACCTTATCAGATGTACAGGTATCCTGAGTCACAGTGGCTCAGAAGAATTAGGTGGACAGCCCAGTGTCTGAAAAGGTGCCTCAGAGTCATCAGTCTTGGATCAAATGAGAAAGGTGGACATGCAGTTACTGTTAATTTCATCTCTCAAAGTTTCTTCTTCTAAGGGAGGAGATCCTTTGGGTAGGACAACACAACAGCCACATGCGTCAAGTTCTGAAGTGGTTTACTTTCTAGGCAAACCCAAAGAGAATTAAGCCCATTTCTGACAGCAATAGGGCAAACCCTTGACAGATACTACAGAACTTAATGTCAAACACTACACAAAATTGAGAGTCTTTTTGTATGGTATTTGATGCCCACAATCACACTTGCGGACATATGCAACTTTTCACAAAAAACATTATACAGACAGATGAAAGAAGCCAATTAAGCTGCTTATCTCCTTGAAATTTTCCTCTGAAGCCAACCTATATGGATGAGTAGATGGGACACTGCATATGCAGATTAGCAGTGAAAAAGTTATTGGTTTTGGCATGTCCATATGTTGCTCTTATACTAACCAATTTGCTCATGCTAGAGTTAGACGTATGGCACACTAGGAAGCTGCCTGAGCTTTGTAGAAGTCCCCACCTGTAATGAATAGAACAAAGATATTAAGAAGGTAATCAATAAGTGACAATGACAAGTGTGGGAGGCTCTCTGCATGTTAGTGGTTACATATTTGGGAGTTCAAATACCTCCTTTACCAAAGCAGAGCTTTACGTGTGTCCACTACAAGAAGGGAGAACTACCAGACAATGATTCAAGATGAATGACTGTCTATAAGAAAAGTGATATTTCATCTTGGAAGTAATATTTTTGAAACAGGATTTTTTTAACTGCCTGAAAAGACAGAGACAGAGTATGTGTGTGTGAGTGTGTGTGTACAACTCACAAACAGATATGTTACGGGATACTGATGTTAAAAAGAAAATTAAAAAACAAACACTGCGTATATTATGCACATTAAGATAAACGTACTCAATATGTATACAGACATGAAACTGGTCAGTGCTAGCACAGTTCAGAATGAGCAATGGAAAACTGGAAGCTGCTCTGCGGTGAAGAGGGATAAAACAAGTATGTCGCAGGTGAACCAAGTTCAAATAGTGGATCAGGCACCTGTAGAAGGATAGGAGTGAGCACCCACTGATAGCTCACCCATTCTGGGGGAGGCAGGTGTTTTTGACTCACCACCTAGTGGAAGCACTAGGTTTCTACCCCATGGAGCTAGAGTCTTTAATAAAGCCCAAACTGCTATGTGCAATCACATTATCAGCAGAGGGGAAACACTTGTAAGGCCGCTATAGTGGAGCTCAGAAGAGCTACAGTTGGGGAGGGAGGTACTCAACTGTGGGTGAGGCCAAGTCACCCCACAAGACCTGCACAGGCCATCTTGCTCCCTACCACCCAACTCTTGACACAAGAGGCGGAACTGAATACTCAGGAGCAGGAACGAAAGCTATAGGACGTCTGCTTGCCTAGGAAGTCCCCAGCTCCCATGACAGCAGCAGAAACAATGGGTCAACTGGATGCAGGCAGAGGTGTCATCAAGTTCAGTCCTGCAGCGGATAAAGAAAAAATCCGGTACAACTGGAAAACGTTCAATATTAACAAATTTATTCCAATGTCTTGGCTAATATTTTACATAAGGTGAATCACACACACACACAAGATGCCTTTTCACCGACTTAGGAGGCACGTAGTGCACCCGACATAATACAAAGAGATGGAAAACGGTGCAGGCAAACCTGAAGGACACAATCATAACTCACTAAAGCACAGCAAAACATGCCACACAACTGACACCAACTTCAAGTGGCCAGCTTTTAGGTACATGAATAATATATATATATACATATATATATATATATATATATATATATATATATATATATATATATATATATATAAATATATAAATATATA
>NC_056747.1:517787487-517823957 GCF_019279795.1 Protopterus annectens | reverse complement strand
TATAGACATCCATAGTTTAATGTAAATGACATAGCAGGAGGTGACATCACTCACCTCCTGCTATGCACATTAACATACTGTTACACTCTCCAGTCAATGCTATGTTAATTCTACTATTCCCCTGCAACCCACACCCCCTGCACATTAAATATACCAACTACGAGATCGCACTACAGTGAGGAAATGGGCAAATTCCCCGTTTCTTACTGAACCATGATCCCCCCTGCACAATGTCGAACCCAAATACTCTAACTACACTACCCGTTCGCAGTAGTGTAGTCCATACATTTTGGTTTGACATTCTGCCAACTTGAAAACTGCCACTGAATCACATGGCAGTCGACCAATGCAGTTTCAAGGTTTTCAATGTAAACCTATTATTACTCATAAAATCATTTACATAAATTGATATATACAGACCTACAAACACATACAGATAGCAAGGCCCATTTATTTTTAATATATACGTATAAAACGTTTATATTACATTGGTGTGTGCGCTTCTATATGTATATTTTACATTATATTATACACACACACCAGGGTGAGTGGGATACTGCCCTCATACCAGAGGGGCACATAATACAGAGTTGACCAATAACAAATAAAAAAGATGTTCCAATCTAGTGCACTCCTTCAAACATCCTCTCCAAGGAAAGACTGCCTGGGCTCAGGCAGACTACAGACAATGCTTTGGAATATTGACAACATTCAGTTTGGCAAAAAAAAAAAAGTCCATAAAATCTGGTCTGCATGAGGTCTTGATGTGTGACATGTCTAGAGAAAGGAAAATTTTCCGACCAGCAAGGAACATCTGCTTACTAAACTTACAGGGAAACTATGGGCAGAAAATGAAAACGCACTCAATTACAACCAAAAGCTGTTTAACAGTATCACTGTGGCTATACTTTTAAAAACAGTTTTCATATTACTGCTACTTTTTCCCAAGTTCTGTCACATTGACTGCTTCTATATTTCAGTTTGGAATTCTTTCTTGTACATTTTCCTTAGTATGTTGTGAGCAAAACATATCCTTCCATTCAAATCAGTTGTAAGTGAGATAAATACAGTCTTGTGCAGTAATTTTAACATTTTACTTTCTCCGTCTCTCTCTCTGAGTGCCATTTCCACCCCTCTGTCACTCCTCCCCAAATTTAAACTTGAGTAAGTGTTTTACTGGGCCAATGCCTAGTTTTACTGCATTTCTGTTAGGTAACCTACTGAGCTTGTAGCATCTTCTCTCCCAAATACTGATTAAAAAAAGAAAAACACAACACTCAATTTATAATGGAAGTTCTGGACTCCATACTATCCCATCATGACTACAAGCTACCATTATCACCAGATGGAGATCAAGCACTGCTCTTGTTCCGCCCCAATATCTCTAGTCATCCCCCACCCTGACCTCCTGTGCATGTTTAACATCTTCTGCTACATCCTTTAGCTTCTTATTCTTTTATCCAAATCCTCCCAAAAAAAGAAGTTATGTACTCATCATAATGTTCCATCTGTTTTGTCCATTTTCATTCTTCCTCAATCAATGGGACTCTGATCAGACTCACCTGTTCTACTAACTCGCCGCTGCCAAAAAACTCTTAAGCTCCTTTTCTACCCATAATGCTCTAAGACCAACCTCCCTCAGATCCTACCACAGCTTGAGAAATAAAGAAAATGGGGAAAAAAAAAAACACTATAAACCATTGCCATAACTGGAGTTCTACATAAGGGACCGGAGGTGCCCTGTAACACTCACTCCACCAGAAGTCAATTAGAAAAAGGCAGGGGGCTGGATATGTGTGTGGGGGAGGTTGAGCTAGAATAAAAATTGACAACACAGATGGAGCATTATGGCGAGTACATAACTTCTTTACCTAAAGTTGTCAATTTTCATTCATTTTTCAACCAATGGGACAGAGTTCCGAGCTACCCAAGTCCTTGGGTGGACTCTAATGAAGGATATTCCCAGAGTACGATCATGCCAAAGGCTTCTCTTCCCCTCAAGACTATGTCCAATTTGTAATGAATGATAAAAGGTATGAGGAATGGACCAAGGAGCAGCTGCACAGATTTTGTCCATGGATGCTCCGGACTGAAATACTGTGGAAGTAGCCACAGACCTGGTTGACTAAGCCTTTAATGGTTCTAGCAAGGGAAGTTTGCATTTCTTTCATTTACAAGAAATTGAATTGGTTAGCCATTTACATAAAGTTATTTTAGCAACTGGTTTCCCCAGATTATTAAAGGCAAAAGGAAAAGCTGGTCAGACTTTCTAATCTCTTCTATTCGGTGCAAGAAGAAATGCAATTGTCTATGATCGTCCAGTACATGTAACAAGTATTCTTGCTTAGTTGTGAAGTTCGGGAAAAATACAGTAGGTGAATGGCCTGATTAATGTTGGATTATGACACCACCTTGGGCCGAAAAGAGGCACTGGTAAAGGAGACACTTCCCTTGTGAAACATCAAGTATGGAGGTTTGGAAGACAAGGGCTGTAACACTGAGATTCTTCCGACAGACATAATACCAACTAAAAAGATGGTCTTTCATGTGAAAAATGTCAAATCACATCTAGCTGTTGGTTCAAAGAGAAACCGTGTTAAGGCCTGCAATACCAGGTTCAAATCCCATAGCGAAATGGGATCTTTATAACTGGGCCTGAGAAGCAGTGTGGCCTTCAAAAAGGCTTAACACAGTTTAGAAGAAGCTAGACAAATTTTGAAACCTCACATTAAAATTAGAAATGGCAGTGATGTGAACTTTGACAGTAGATGCATTAGCACCCCCACTGAACAGTTTTGCCAAAAATTCAAGAATAGAGTGAATCCGAGCTAAAAAGGGGTCTTCCTGACTTTGCTATGCCCAATATGCAAACTTCCTCCTCTTACTTCTGTAGAGCTTCCTCATGGAGAGGTATGTGTGATGACAGGGGAACAGAACAGATAGCAGCCAGGCAGCCCATGCTTTCCTCTCCTAACAGAATTGGAGAAACCATGCAGTCAGTTTGAGATTTTGACAGTCCGGGTGAACCAGGCCTGTTGGATGAGACAGTAAGTCCAGAATTGGATCCAGAATCCAAGGAGCATGCAAGAGGTAAGGCCACATGGAGGAGAACCAAATTTGTAGAGGCCAACAAGGGGTAATGAGAATGCCTCTGCTCTTCAACCAAACTGCTTTCTGAAGGAATTTGGGGATCAGAGGAGTTGGGGAAATAAGCGTACAGAAGACCGGAGGACCAATCCTGGAGCAGCGTCTCCCTCTGTGACTCCCCAACTGGAAGGATCAGGGCAAAAAAGCTGCTGCACTTGTTCAAGGGAGATGCAAAGAGATCACAGCAAAGCTGGGCCCACTGCCGGAAGATCATGTCTGACACTCTGTTGTTGAGGGACAACTGATGAGTAAGTAGAATGGACCTGGTCAATTTGTCTGCTGTCAAGCTGGACTTCCCAGAATGTACATTGCAATCAGAAAGCGTTTTTTAAGTGATCGCCCACTGATGCACTATTAGGGCTTCTTGACACAGGGGGTAGGGACTTCGTTCCTTCTTGTTTGTTGGTGTAGCCAACCATTAACATGTTGTCCATTTGAATCACAATAGTTTCTCAGAGGAAAAGCGTCTTGGAATGCCTACAATGCCAACAGCACTGCTCTCATCTCCAGAACATTTATACGCAACTTGGCCTCTTTGGAAGACCAAGTGCCTTGGATTATCTTGCCCAGGAAATGTCCCTCCACCCAATTGTGGGAAGCATCCGTGGTCACTATAGCCTTGGGTTGAGGGAGGCCTAAGGGATGACCTTGTAAAGGCTACCATAACTGCATCCACCAGGAAAGGTATCACTTGCAAACCTGAGAAATCCTTATTTTTACAGATATGGGCTGAGAGATCATTAACCATTGTGCCTAAAAATCCATTGCAGAACCTTCATGAGATATCTTGCCAAGGGCAGAAGGATTATTGCTACTGACATTCACCCCAATGACTGAAGAACCAACAGTGCTGAAATCCTGGTACTGCAGATAAATTTCCTGACCTGAGATTTTATTGTCTGCAGCTTCAACATGGGAAGAGATGTCATCAACCCCATGTCAGATATAGCCCCTATGAACTCCAGAGTGAGAGGGTTGTAACTGTAACTTGCTGTAACTAACCAGTATGCCAAGATGTGAACAAGTTTAAAATACATGGTCTCTCGCTTGTACCAGTTGATGCCTGGTCGGGCAAGTGATGAGCCAGTTGTTCAAATACGGAAACACCCGGAATCCTTGCAATCTCATGTGAGCTGCTACCACTGCCATGCACTTTGTGAACACCCTGGGGGCTGTGGTGAGAGCAAAGGGCTGTGCTCTGAACTGATAACGACTGGCTCCCTGCAGGAAGCGCAAGTACCTTCTGGATTGTCTGTTCATCTTTATGTGACAGAACTTCAGGATGCGTACTATTCAAGCACATACAGTCATCCTTGCTCAGAAAGGGCAAAATGAACTAAACAGTAATCATCCAGAACTTGGTGTGTCAAACTGCTTTGTTTAACACGCTGAGATCCAAAAATTGATCTCCAGTCCCCTGTTTTCTTTGGCTCTAAAAAGAATCTTGAGTAAGTTCCGGACTCTATCTGGTCTGGGGGGACTTCTTGGATGACTTTATAGCAGCTTTTGCATTTCTACTGCTGCTACCTCCCGCCGACTGGGTGGAACATCTCAAATTTTTCTATATATGGAGCGGGAGAGAAAAGGGAATAATATAACCTCTTGAAACAATACTCTGCACCCATGAATCTTTTTTTAAACTTTGTCAGGCTTCCTGATGCAGGGATAAGAGAACCCAGACTGCCACCAGAAGGCGGCAATCAGGCCTCCATTCAGGAGCGTTGTAAGGGTCTGTCAGAAAAAGAATCCCTCAACCCGTTTTGCGGGCCTCTTCTGCCACAGGGACATCTTCTGCCATTATCGCTCCCTACTGTTTCTGAGGGAGCTACCTCCATGCATGTCCTGAAAAGGACCCTGCGATTTCTTGAGTCACATCTTACAACTTCTCCTTTGGCTCCTAGAAAAGGTCCATTGAGGGGTCAAAAAACACGGCCACTGCAGACAGGATCTTCCCGTCCTTCTCATACCTGGACAGTGTGTATTTCACTGTAGGGCCAAACAAGAAGAAACAGTCAAAAGAAGCCTTAAGGCTCTGCAAAAATCACACAAGTGACTCCAGGAATGCTTCCTGATGGAAATGCCTGAACCCATAGCCCTTGAGGCACCTTCTGGAGCATGCAAGACGAGCCTCATGGATGAATTAATGATTGAAGGGAAACCAACAGCGAGGCCACAGAAGACTGCCTCTCCAGTAATGGCCCCTGCCAAAGAATTGGAAAACTCCTTGATTAAGTGCCTTTGCAACCTTGTGAAGTATGCCAAATAGTTCAGCAATCAGATGGCAAATTTTGCTGAAATATACGCTCGCTTCCCAAATCTGTCTAATGCCCTACACTCCCTGTTGTGGGGTGGACAGAGGAACTATGTTCTACGAGTTCCTTCTTTGTAGCTGCCACCATGACCACAGCATCAACTGATACATCCTTGCTCTAATGGTCTCTCTTGACTGGTGGAGCCAGAATCCTATCAGGTCTTTTGGGAATCTGCTTGATCGTCATATCAAGCTTCTTCCACTCCTGCCAAAACCTCAGGTTGATAAGTTCATCAGTAGAAACAGTGACCCAGGAGTTAGATGGGCCAGTCCCAAAGGCTTGTAGAAGCACAGACTCCATAGCAGTCTGGTTTCTGGGCAGACCAGCCACCTTTCTGCCTTAGAATCAAAAATATCTCTAAAGGAAACATCATTGGGTGGTGACTTGGGAGACCCCTTCTCCCTCATCGAAGAAGTCATTATCCTCAGTAACATACTCCTGGGGGGGGGGTCCAAGTGCTTCCTCTTACACGTTTACTTCCAAGGACTTCTTTGGTGGGGTGTTATGGAGAAGTGTCGGAAAAAATAACGATACTTGGCGGGTAGACTGGAAGCTTCAGGACACCTGTTCCACTGAAGTAGAGTAATGAGGATCAAGGGGCACAGTTAGATGAAAAGTCAGGGTTGGATCTGAGGAGGAAGAGCCCACCTTTCCACCTGCTCTTTTGAAGGTAAGAACACCCTCTTCATGACCTCGAAGGCTGACCACTCCAGAGAGAAGGAAGGCAAAGGAGTTTCTGACCCACTACCTCCAAACACCTGAGGCTAAAGCCAGATCCAAGTTGTCAAAAGCAGAGGCTCCAAGAGTAAAAGACTGCTCCAAAAACCTCAGAGTTCATTCCATCCCCCTAGATCTGAACTGGAAGCTTCAGCTCTGAGACTCAGCCAGATCCTAAGACATCGGAGTCAGCACACTCAGTAGTAGTCTGATCCAAAAACCACCATTTCTTCAGATCTGATGCAGATGTACCTACAGCACTCAGAGCCATGGACTGTGAAACCACAGGTTGGGTCAGAGGATGACCACACATGGTGGGATAGTTAAAGGACATGGTTCCTGATCTGAGGTGGTAGGAATAGCGACAACTCCCTTCTAAAAATTCTCCATGAAGAATCTCATCATCCTCACCACATCCTCTACTGTGACACTTCTGGAGGAGGGAGTCGAGTACACTGATGGTGACTTAAGAGTGCTGCTTTAAAAATAAATAAATAAATAAAGGCAAGGGCAGCATAAAGGGCACTGGGTTTACACTTCAAGAGTAGACAGTACGAGGCAGAGGCCTTTGGATCCAAAACCATCTGACCCGAAGAACTCAGACCGATCCAAAGGAGCAGCAGCCACCAACTTAATTGGATCGGAAGAAGGTCAGGTCCCAGAATCAGTCGGATCCAGCTTGTGTTTTTTCTTCCTTAGCTCTGACGAAGTGGAAGCCACTGAGTCCGAGGATCTGGATCTCTTAAGTTTGGATGAAGATGACTTAACTCCAGCAATAGCAGTAGCAAAGGGAGTAGACAGAAGACCCTTAAAGAGTTTGTTCTGCCTCTCTGTAAGAGCTCTGGGGTTGAACAAAACATACCAAACATTCTTGGTCCAGGATAAAGCCAGCACATACTGAACATTCTTGGTGCAAATGAGCAGAACCCAAGCAGTACACATAATTTATGGGCACCCGAAAGCGGCATTCTGTGCCCACATTGATCACACTTTTTAAAACCTTTTTGAGACATATTAACAGGAAAGACAGCAACACAATCACCAAACCAAACAGCACACAAGTACCACAAACTACAGATTAAAAAAAAGTTTGGTTTTCCTTTTCTGCTAAAAAAAAAAAAAAATATTAAAGGGAGAAGAAAATACAAACTATGGTGCCTAAAGAATTACTACCGAATGTAAAGGAAAAGAGGGGGAAAAATATCAATGATGGAAAATACAAACTATGGTGCCTAAAGAATTAACAGAATGTAAAGGAAAAGAGGGGGGAAAATACCAGCTATGGCAATCACAACATTACACTAGCATGTAAAAGGGGTAGGAAATGGTATGGCATAATAGTAATACAATAGAAACTAAAACAGTTACATTTCACCAAACAAAAAGTTGAAAGGTAATGAAAAGGAATAAATTCCCACTTATCTTATTCGTAGCTCAACAGCCAAGGTGACCACTTCTATGCGAGAAAACAGCAAGTAAGATCTGAGGGAGATTGGACTTATGGACAGGAAGGAGCTCCAAAAATGTTGGCGGCTGTGAGCCAGTAAAATGGTCACATAAGATCCGAGGGTCGGATCCAAGTCTCATTGGTTGAGGAATGAATAAAAACGGATATCAGATCAGTGCATTTAACCACAGTTTGTCTGGAACATCCATCTAGATATTACTGACCAGCCACTAATCTTTTAAATTGCAAATACTGCCGTTCAAGAGGCACAGTTATGCAAAGAGTGCGAGCTTCCACAGTACCAGATGTGTAACCTTGCCAGAAACCTGCATCTCAGTGTTATGCACCCCATTTAATCTGCACCCCAGTCTTCTAGCACAGACCTCAGCTTAATAACTTACCATTGACTCAAGTGCAGACACAAGGAATGACATAACCATTCGATTCTCAGAAGATGGATCCTCCTGGGTTGACAGGGACATCATCCCTAATTGCTCCATTGCCTCTGAAACAAAATACATGCAGCTACAGTTAAACAGGGAACAGTACAAATTCCATTCCCCAACTATAACAGTGTGCAGCAACTCAGCCAGTAGAGCCCTGGTCCTATACCATCTACATCATCTTTGTATTTAATCTTGACTTCACTGATCTTAACAAAAGGTAGTTAAGGTCATGCCAAACTATTTTCTGTACACAGCTGCACCGTACACCTCTGGCAAACTAATTCGCTATGCAAGTCTAATGGATAAGTGTTTCTGTAAAACGTATATGAAATTCATCTCAAAATTTTACCCAAGGAGAGCTTCACCATTTAAAAAAAGAAAAAAAATCATTGTTTGATGTTTGATTAGACCTCTTCAAGAGGCAACTTAAGTAATTTATCCTGCAGAACTATTCAAACATCAGGGTACAGCAAACAGCAGTCAGTATACTGAACACACAGTTACAGAATATGTTATCATGGAACCAGATGTAAAAATCAGATCAGTGTTGCAAGATTATATAGACACACGCAGACATATAGCTACACATATACATTTTATATTTATATATATATATATATATATATATATATATATATATATATATATATATATATATATGAATGAATATATATACACACACACACACACACACACACACACACACACACACACACACACACACACACACACACACACACACAATCTGCCACAGGTGAGCATCAATCTTCAACTGGACATTTTCACAGAGACACACATCCCCTAGCATACTCTGCAAACTCAAAGCCAATCTTTGGTCATTTCTTCTTAGAAGATGCGAACCTCCTAGCATTCTCGGTTTCACTACTGAGCCATTGCCATTAGAGGTTAGCATGATTATAAAATCAAGCAACACCTGCTTTTTGCTGCTCTTTTTTTGGGTGCAGAATAGAGAGAGTACACCAATAAATGTTCTTGCGGCCGACCAATGGAAACACAAAAAGATGTGCATTGCAAAATGTGTAAGTGAGATGCATGCATATATGGGTTCCCTATGGTTTGTCGATTACAGATTTCTTTAAAGTAAGGATTATGCATCTTTTGTACAAGAATCACAGTTTTGTGAAAACATGCATCTGAATTTCTGGAGATCACGGTCCAGCGGAGATGAGAATTTCATCCTTTCTCCACTGTTGTGCAGTCCATTCACACAGCTATTACATTTAAGGTGGTGAGGGTGGGGAATTATGTAGTCTCCAACATGGAGAAACATTTTCTTTTTAACATACCAAGAGCATGGTTCATTGCTTTGTGTAATTTGGGAGATCACAGTATAGTGGGGCGAGGGTGTTTCTTCTGGGCCCCATTGCTGTATAATCTAAGATTTAGTACTATTAAGCATACAACAGTATGGGGTTCATGCTTCTTTTGTATCTCTAACTTTAAATGGATTGGGATTTAATGCTTTGGGTCAGTACACTGAGATCCTGTCAGATGTGCATTTGATGCAACGCCATATGCCCATAAATGAAAACCTAAATGTTCTTCCACAGACATGCAACTGCATTTATCTGTACCAGGCTATAAAAGCAATCATGAGTTATACAACAGTCATGTGACTTTAAATAGCTTGCAAGAGCACAACATAATACTCCTTTCTAAACAAGGACTAGTAAGTAGGCTTTATTAAACAAACAAGAGCATAATTTGAAGGAAGAGCGGGAGAGAAAGCTAAACAGTCACATTATCAGAGAACAGCACAAGTTGTATCAAGCCCAACTCATCAACAAATCCAGATTTTGAATCTTAATCCAGAAGATTTTGAATCTTTCCTTGGAAATATCTTCATATTTATTTTTTGACACACCTGAGAGATCATATAAGAGGTTTCCATACGTAGACTACAGGTGTTTGCGATGCAGCTCAAAAAGAGAAAAGTGATTCAGAACGTGTATTTTGAACCAGTAAATAATGTAAAAAAAAAAAATTACAGAACATCTTCAGAACCTGTCAAAAACCCCAGTGAATGACAATTTAATATTAATTCTGGAATTGCACTACATAACATGGGGATTAGTAATGGATGAACCAAAGTACTGTAAAGCCCTGATTGGGTTATGTTATTCTCAAAAAAATTTAGTAAGAGTGAAAATCGGAAGCATCTTGGACAAATAATTTGAAACAGATGGAAACAAACAATAAATCAGGGTAAATGTAACATGTACACTAAATCAATGATTGTTATGGACGCAGTCCAAATAAATGCAGAATGAATACAACACTTCTCAATTATTTTGAGATGAGGGTTGATACTAGACGGAAGGTAGAATTTAAAACCAGATATAGAATTCTTATTCATCCACAAGAATGTCTAACTGTGTGTGTGTGTGTGTGTGTGTGGGGGGTACAGGTCTGAGACAACTATGATGCAGCACTGGAACCATATTTTGTGTAAAGTAATGTGTAGGCTGCACATGTAAATAAAAGGAAAATTTCTGAAACATCGGCTCAAAAAATTTTAAACAGTCTCATTTGACAGTGGAAAAACTAAGTCATATAATGATGTGGGTGAAAATGTATCCTAAGTTTCTGTTTGCGTGAATAAAAAGGTTGGTAATGAAGTACAAAAAGAAAGCTGTAATCACTGGTATTGGGCTGTGACCAATTCTAAAATTCAGAATGTGACAAATTACATTAAAGAACTGGCCAGCCCCCGGTGAATAACAGAACAGTACCACACATGTGGATTGCACAGCTTGTTTCATTAAATCTATTTTTGTTGCCAATAAAAAAATATACTTAAATCATACACAAAGCATAACCTATCTAAAATTGCAAATAAAAAGAGGTGGGCAAAATATATACAATCTCTGTATGGCTAATACACCTCAAAGCCGCACAATCGGGGGAGGAAGATTATTCTGTGTTAATGACCTATTAGCTATGTATGTACTATTAGGGGAAAGTTATCACACAATCTGTGTACAGCAAAAGAATCATTGCTGAAGGAGAGTTAAACATATAAGACACACAAGACACACACACACACACACACACACACACACACACACACGGTGCAAGTTACAAAGCATTGCAGTCGTACAAGTTCCAAAGAGTGACTTGCCCACACCATTCCTTATGGAACTGCATAAGTAAATCATGCAGTGCCTCTACACTGTACCACTCAATATGTAATGTTTTGAAAAAGTGTTGCTAAATAACTAGAACAGCTTAACAGATGCGCTATCCTGAAAAATGCTGCAGTGTTAGCAACTCATCTTACTGAGTCTTGACCTCCTCAGCTGGTATGTTATTGTACTTAGAAATTCGTTCTTGTAAACAGCAACTCTAGCGGTGCAAATGATCTGGACCCTCCTCTATCAGAGACTTTTCTTAAATCACATCCCCTTTCCCACACTGCCAAGACAACCCTACCCGGGGGAGATTGAACAGTTCTACTTCCCACTGGAGATGCTTCCCAGTCTCCTTCCTCCCAGAGGGTCACTCTGGAAACGTATATTGAAGAAACTGGAGGGGGTCACCACACCCACACAGCTAAAGATGAGCAGCAGACACATAGACCTAAAATAAATAAATAAAATCACTAGATTAAAGACTGGTCCAGGATTGCATATACAGTGCTTAAGGGAAAACTTACAGGACCAGTCGTTGATGGCACATTATGACACACTGTGGGACAAAAGCATCAAGAAGTGCATAATACCAATCTGTTCGAAGTTGAAACCTTTAAGTAAATCACCACTACTTTCAAGGTAACATTTCCAAATTAAAAGGAAGGTCATGATATCAACTGTCTAGTAACATAGCTACCAATAAGCACTCAAGTTTTTTGACTTTTGTTGATCAGGATAGTCCATCTGAGCTGTTGCCCTTTTTCAGTGGAGGCCCGGAAAGAAAAGCTCCATTATTAACATGTGAGAAGTACAATACAGTATTAAAGTTAGTACCTACTTTGCAAATTTACATGTAATAATGAAAAGAATACCATGGTTACATACAAATGTATATTCGCTAATCAAGAATACAGTAGCTATGGAGGAACATAGTATAAGCATATTGGAGTAGACAGCACAGTTAGTCTAAGCAAGTAACAAGTAGGATTCACAGCTGCAGTTGTTAAGAAAGGTAGCAGACAGCTGAAAGAGGTGAGATAGACAGTTAAGGAGGGCGTGTACAGTGGCAGGTCCAGGTGCTTTTTAGACAGATTTTGGTAGCAGTTTTGTATTATTTTGGTTGCTTAATACATCTGATATCCAAAGGAAGTTTGTTCCAATAAAGAGATGGCAGGGGAGTAGCTATAAAGGTTTTGTCCCATTTTACTTTTAGGTCAATAGATTTGAAGCACGTTTTGGTCTGTGCTTTACAGATTCCTGGGAAGGGTGTAGAGAGATACTAGTGAGGAGATGCTGGGACAGGGAGGGCAGATAAAGGATCTGAAGCTGGTACAGAAAGTACAGTTGTGTACCTACCATAAATGTAGATGTTCGAGTGTATTCACTGTTGCAGTCATTACTCTTGGGTTATCCTGCTGGCAGGCTACCCGCAGTCGGCCTGAATTCCAAAGTCTAGGTCCGGTGACGGTTGCTGTCGCCTCTTTCCTGATGTCAGTGCGCCATGGGTATAAAAGATGCAGCCGACGCCATTTTCTTCAGTTTTTCTTGCCCTAGATGTCAGGTGCCCCCAAAATGGTAGGCTAAAAAATTATGCCAATTATGCATGTAGTAAAATAAACATTTCCTTCATCTACAAGCAAATACACCACATAGGTTGTATAAGATAGAGAAGTATAGGCAAGTCCCAGCAAAGAAAAGGGTGATGGTGGGTGGGTAACCTGGACTGCAACAGTGAATACACTAACATCTACATTTATAGTAGGTACACAACTGTACTATGTTCATCGTGTTCACTGTTGCAGTCATTACTCTTGGGTTGAATCCTAAAGCTGAGGTTGGGTGGCTGGGCCTAAATAGGATTAGGAGAGGCTATAAGGCCTTGCAGAACTGCAGTGGCGAAGCCTGCTCTGGATTTAGAGTAGAGAGGTAAATGGTAGTGCTTTGTAAAAGTGTGCACTGAACTCCAAGTTGCAGCCTCTAAAATGTCTTTGGTTGGTACTCCTCTGAGAAAGGCTGCTGACGTGGCTGCTGCCCTGGTAGAATGAGGCCTAATGCCCTTGGCCACTGATTTGCCATGTTGTGAGTAGCAGAAACAAATGCAGTGGCCTATCCAATTTGAAATAGTCTGTTTTGAGATGGGCTTTCCTTGAGATCCTGCAGCATATGCCACTAAAAGTTGCTCAGTTTTTCTGAAAGCTTTAGCTCTGTCCAAGTAGAAGCATAGTTGTCTGTGTATGTCCAAGGAATGCAGAAGTCTCTCACCCTTATTTTGTGGGTTTGGATAAAAGGTAGGCAAATTAATGGTTTGGTTAAGGGCCACACTGGACACTACCTTAGGCATAAATGTTGGGTTCGTCCTTAGAGAAACCCTGTCTGGATGGAAAATGATGAAAGGTTCCACACCCATGAGTGCCTGCAACTCAAACTCGTCTTGCAGAGGTTATTGCTAGGAGCAGAGCTGTTTTCCAAGATAAAAACTTTATATCAGCTGTATTGGCAGGATCAAAAGGCAGCAGTGTGAGTTTTTCCAAGACATAATTGAGGTCCCATGCACGTATTGGGGCTCTGCTTGGAGGTCTTATGTTTTTGGCCCCTCTGAGGTACTGCCTTAGCAAAGGATGGGAAAAATAGGAGGTTCCGTATTGTAATGAGCTGAAATGGCAGAGGCATGAATTTTAACTGATGAAAAGGACAGGCCTTTGTCCAGCATCTCAGTTAGGTATTGTAAAATCTGAGGAATATTTGGTACAGATATGTCAATTCCTTGTGCCTGGTTCTAAGCACACAATCTTTTCCATTTTTCTGCATAAGATTTTCTGGTACTGGGCCTCCTGGCCTCCAAAATAACATCCATCACTGCTTTAGAGAGAGGTGTGCTTTGAATGGTTACATTACCCGACATGCTGCCAGATTTAGGGTCCTGAGTTGGTTGTGCAGAATCGGATTGTTTCACTGGGTCAGTAAGTGAGGAATTAGAGGCAATGTCCAGGCTGGGCCTTGAGACAAACTTTTTAGGATTGGGTACCAGTGCTGGCATGGCCAGTCTGGGGCAATCAGAATCATTCTTGGCTTCTCTTGTCTGACCTTTAGGAGTACCTTGGGGAGGAGAGGCAGAGGAGGAAAGGCATATACTGTTAAGACTTTTCCAGCTGAATGACAGAGCATCCACTTTCCATGCTTGCTTGTGATAAGTCCTTGTGCAGAATTCCTGTAGTTGACAGTTGTGAGGGGAGGCAAATAGATCTATGTCTGGGCATCCCCATTCCTTTGTTATCATGCTGAAGACTTGTGGATACAGTTTCCGCTCATGGGGATCCATGATGTTTCTGCTTAGTTCATCTGCCAGAGTATTGTTCTTTCCTGGCAGGAATTGTGCTTGCAGGTGTACTTGATAAGTCAATGCTGTGTCCCATAAAGTCATGGCTTGTCTGCAGAGAGGGTAGGAATGTGTGCCTCCCTGCTTGTTTATGTACCATATGACTGTAGTATTGTCCGTCCTTATCAGTAGTTGTCCTGGATGGAGTAGATCCTTGAAAGCTGTCAGGGCATTCTGAACAGCTAGCATCTCTTTTTGATTGATATGTAGATGCATTTGGCTTGAGGACCATGTGCCCTGAATACATTTTCCTGCCATGTGTGCTCCCCAGGCATAATCTGATGCATCTGTTGTTATTGACTGCCTGGCTGTGGGTAGAGTGAATGGCTGTCCCTTATTCAGGTGACAGGCATGTGCCCACCATCGAAACTCCTGTTGCAGGCAAGGAATGAGGGTAATTAATGCTTCCAGGCTTTGACAATGTTGAGTCCAGACACTTTTTAGGTACCACTGAATTTCCTCATATGCAGTCTGGCATATGGAATTAGCAGAATGCAGGATGCCATGAAGCCCAAAGCCTGCAGAATTTTTCTTGCAGATAACTGGGGTCTTTGTTGCCAACATTTTGAAGTAAGAAGTTAGTTGCCTTTGTTTGTCTGGCGTGAGATAAGCCATCTGGGCAGTTGTATTTAAGCTTGCACCCAGGAATATTATCTCTTGAGAGGGTACTAGTTTTGATTTCTTTCGTTTACTGTGTACCCTAAGCAAATTAACTCTGTTTTAGTAGAGTGTCCTTGTTCTGTGCTTGTATAAGGCAGTCGTCCAAGTAAGGATATATTTGAATTCCTCTTTGTCTGCAAAATGCAATTAATGGTGCCAGGAATTTTGTGAAGACCCTGGGCACAGTAGATAAGCCAAAGAGCAGTGCAGAGAATTGGTAATGCATTGAGCCAGCTTTGAATCTGAGGTATCTTCTGCACATTTGTCTGATTGGGACATGCAGGTATGCCTCTTTTAGGTCCAAAAGTTACAAGCCAAGCCTTCTTGCCCAGCATGGGCAGAAGCTGCTGCAGAGTTAACATTTTGAATTTTGGAACGTCCAGAAATGTGTTTAGAAAAGACAGGTCCAGTATTGGTCTTTGTCCTTTCTGGGTACCAAGAAAAGTCGAGTAAAATCCTTGTCCCTGCTCTTGCTGTGGTACTTGCTGAATGGCCCTCATGTTCATAAGGGACGAAACTTGTTTTTGTGCCTCTGCCCATTGATTGTGTGGCAGGTTTGGCATACCTTTTGCCTTTGGCAGGGTGTGAAAGTGGAACCTGTAGCCCTGGGACACTATATTCAATACCCATTTGTCCTGAGTGATCATGTGCCAATTTTGAGAGAAAAGTGCTAGTTTTCCCCCTAAGGGGGCTGCAAGAAGATAACTGCTTGGTGCTGGCAGAGGCAAGTTATTGGGACTGTTTCCTGTATGGCTGTGCTTTGTCTTCTCCACTTTTGGAGTTAGAAGCGCCCCACTGTTTAGGCCTATATGAGCCCTGGGGCTGGGATCTGCCTCTGGGACGTCTGTATCTGCCTCTTTGTGGCTTGTCCGACACTGGAAAGGACCAATTCTTTGTAGGCCAGTTCCTGCTAAATCTTGGTGGCTGAACCTGTAAAAAATCCTTTACTGTTTGCATAGATTTCGCTTTGTCCTCCATTTTCTTCAAAACCTCCTCTGCTTTAACACCAAATAAAGTATCATGCTGTAATGGAGCATCTAATAATTTTGCTTGAACATGATCAGGCAGATTTTGTTCCTTTAACCAAGCATGCCTCCTAATGACAGAACCCGAACCTGCGGCCCTGCATGTGGCCTCCAGAGAATCAAAACCACATTGCAATGTATGCTTTCCCACTTGTTCAGTTACATGCAATAAATCCTGCATTTCCTTATTTTCTGCACAATCAGAATTGGCCAACATTTTCTGTTTTAACAGTGACATTAAGTATTGCTGATATTTAATCATATGAAATTGACAATTTAAAGCCCTCACAGTCAAAGTAGCAGAAGTGTAAACCTTTTTCCCCCCATCTGTCTAGTGCCCTTGAATCCCTGTCAGAAGGGATAGGGTTTTTTTGCAGTAGCGGCCTTAACCCCTTTGGGACCCTGAGAAATAGTTTCTGGGTCAGCAGCAGGGTTTTTATAAAGAAATTTATGTGAATCTGGAACCCTGTAGTATCAGTCTGGTTTAACAGGAGCTGGAGGTAAGGAGTCTGGAGAAAGGCCGGACTCGGAAAATACATATTTTGCAATGTCTAGCACATGGGGAATAGCAAGAGGCCTGTGCTGAGGAAGTAAAATAAAATCTCTAAGCCTTTTCTTTGATTCTGAGTAATCTTGGCTCTCCCAGTGGAAGTGCTCCCTCATGGTATGCAGGGTTTCTCCAAAAGAATAATTCTCAGGAGGAGAGGCTGAAGAAATGGATTATTCAGCA
Organism: Protopterus annectens; assembly: GCF_019279795.1. Taxonomy (NCBI): domain Eukaryota; kingdom Metazoa; phylum Chordata; order Ceratodontiformes; family Protopteridae; genus Protopterus; species Protopterus annectens. Next base: position 517,806,945 of record NC_056747.1, on the reverse strand, counting down.
TCAGAATCCTCATAGGGAGGAAGAGAGTATTCCTGTGCAGAAGAGGAGTCAGAGGAAATGGAAACCTGATCTGAAGAGCCATAGTCTGTCTCTTGCCTAGGCCTCTTATCAGGAAGGGGATGGGAACCCCTGATCAAGGTAACAAGGTCTTTGGCCATTTTGAGCATCTGTTTCTTACGCATGGAAGTTTGTCCTGGAGAATGCTGTACTTGTTTCTTTGTCTGTAAAGCTGCTTTAGTCTTTGCTTTAGAAGCTGAAGTAGGCTTTACATATAGCTGCGTAGGTCTGAAAACACCCTCAGAAGCAGATGCCTGCTCAGCGGTTCCGGACCCATCTAAGGGAATGATTTCAGGGTGTCCAATACCTTGAGTATCCAGAGGCCTAGCTGGCTCCACGTGGGAGTCGTCCGCGGCCTGTGGCTCTGAGGTAGCGGGCATCAGGGCTGCGAAAGCGCCTCACTGAGAACCGGCGACTGGCTTAGTGGAAGCCTCGTCGTCGGTTTTGGATCTCTGATGCCTGTCCTTCTCTTTTTCCTTGCGTTTTTTAGAAACTCCGGTCATCAGCTGTTCCGACGGCATTATATAATTGAATTTTCGGCCAAAGTAATGAAAAGCAAAATCAAACAGACGCTTAATAGTGCGTTGGTTGAATCTAGCACAAAACCGACAGCTAGCAACGTTATGATCAGGGCCTAGGCAAGGAATACAGTAAGAATGAAAATCCTTATGAGGTATTTGCTTCCAACAAGAAATGCAATTGTTAACTTTTTCTGACATCGATCTGGAGCAAGAAAAAAGTTTCCCCAACGGGGTACTTAGCTTTAATGAAGACTTCGGATCTGAAATTCATCTGTGAAAATCTCAGGAGTCGGCCGACCGGCACTTGCGAACTGCTTTTGCTTCGGGCACCGAGCGGCAAGAAAGACTGAAGAAAATGGCGTTGGCTGCATCTTTTATACCCCTGGCGCACTGATGACAGCAACCGATGCCGGACCTAGACTTTGGAACTCGGGCCGACTGCGGGTAGCCTGCCAGCAGGATAACCCAAGAGTAATGACTGCAACAGTGAAACACGATGAACATCTAGATGGTGGGGAAATTCTAGCTAGTTCAAGCTGTTAAGAGAAAGACAGCGGTGAGATTTAAAGGTTTAATTTGAAGCAAATCTGTCAACTTTATTATAGGTTATTTCTAATTTTATTGACAGTTTTGTAGGTTGGTGAAGATTTGTGAGTTATAAAGTAAACTTGGCTGAGGGAGATTTTTTGGCTTTGACAGAAAGTTTTTGTTTCTGTAAAAACCTAGTTTTTTTTTGTTTTTGTTTTTTTTTTTTTGCTTCTTTTTTGAAGCAGTTGTGTAAGCGGAGGTCAAATTTGAGCTTGTCATCTATTATGACCCCAAGAAGCTTGGTATTTGATTCAATGGTGATAGATGTGTTGACAGACGAGATGGCAAAGGTAGCTTTAAAGTAGATTTGGCTTTATGGCAGAAAAAGTAAGAGTTCAGCCTTTTTAGAATTTAGGATTAACAGATTCCTAAACAGACAGTTTTCGACGTATATGAAGGATATCTGGGTAATGATGTTTAGGTCAGAGAGGGTATCCGCAATGGTAAGGACTGTAGAGTCATCCACATATTGCATGAGAGATGATTGAGGACAGAAGGTATAGAGTATATTAATAAAGATATTGAAGTGTAAGTAACGGACCAAGAAATGATCCTTGGGGAATGTCCATCCTGATAGAAAGAAGAAGAGGAGTGTAGATAGCCATTTTACAGATTGCTGTTGGTCAATGAGGTAGCGAGAAAACCAGGAAATGGCTGAAGTGGAGAAATTAAAGGCCAGAGAGTTTGGACAACAGGGGATGCCAGACTGTGTTGAATGCTTTAGAGAGATCAAGGAACAGGCGTGACACTAGCTTATTACTATCTCTAGCTAGTGAAATGGTGTTGATATATATAGAAGAGCTATGGATGTGTTATGTTTTGGGCAAAAGCCATGTTATGTGGGGGTGAGTATGTTTTCTTGTGATAGGTAATCCAGGATTTGTTTGTGCACACATTTTTCTAATATTTTAGAGAGAGAAGTAACAAAATTGCTATTGGCTTGAAGTTGGAAATATCTGTAGAACTGCATTCTTTGTCTATGTGTAAGGTAAAGAATTGTTTCCAGATTGAGGGAACTTTGGATTCAGAGATAGGTCGGATGAGAAGTATGGAGACAGGAAAGGCTAGACTGTTTGCTGCTATTTGAAGGGAAGAGTGAAGGTACATTATCAACAGAGGTGGAGCAGGGTTTCAATCTGAGAAGTCGGGATTGTATGTAGCTGGTAGATACTGGTTTAAGAGAAAAATTATTTGTGGTTTCAGAAGTGGTGGGCAGGTCAGAAGGATTTATCATTTTACTAATGGAGTCAATGAAGTAGGCATTAAAGATAGATACTGTTTTTTGGGGAGTATTGTTGGGGCAGGGGTTTGGCGATGATGGGTTACCTGCAGCCAATACTTGGTTTATGGAGTGCCAGAATTTCTTAGGGTTGGATATGTGAGAGGTTGATGGGTTGTTGTAGAAATTCCTCTTGTCTTTGTTGAGGTGTTTTTGTTAAGGTTAGGGAACTCTCTGTAGTATTGTAAATAGGTAGGGAGCTTAGCTTTAGATCAAGGTCTCCATGCTTTATCTCTAGTTTGCATGAGAGAGCTAGTAGTATGTGAAAGCCAGGGGGATATAATTGATTTAACTCTTACAGTGTGTACGGGGGCAAGGGAGTTGAGTATGTTTAGAAATACCAAGTTGAATTTAAGTACTGCCTCATCCAGCAGTAAATAGGTTAGGAAGGACCAATTTATTCCTGAGAGGAGGTTGTTAGAAGTATCAGGATGGAAGTTTGAGAGTATATGGCATCTGATACATTTATGTGGTCTAGTGTAGTCTGGAGAGTATCTTAGAACTCTGATAGGAGAGTTGTCACTTAGCAAGTCTGGGAATGTTTCTGGGTGGTGATATTTGAGTGGGTCTGAGACTAATATCCTGTCAATATACGTTTTAAACGACTGATTGAGTAAGATTAACAAAATACCTCACCCAAATTCTTAAGAAAGGCCTATGATTATGGAAGGGGGTTTACAATTGACATAATGGTTAAGGTATATCTCAAAGACACAACGTACAGGGTTTGAGTCTCACCTTGGAAAGGGAAATTGGCTAGGCTTAGAATGGTCCACAAAGTCTTCTAGCCTAGTACTTTCCTGTAAAGTAGCAGTAGTGCTGGTTCAGAGATGGAAATGGACTCATTCCTGGTATTCATCACAACTCTTGTACCTCAGTGTTGTTGAATACTGTGGCATCCAGCTGTCAGACTGAAAGAGTTTCTGTCCTATGCTTGGGATATGTATGGTAGCACTCTTTAGGTGGTCACATTCCTAGCAGGGTCAGGTAATGGCCTGATATGCACAGCAACTAGTATGAAAATAAATGTTTTCTTTTGTTATGCACTTAATATGAAGTTATTTGTGCCCAATAACATTGGCTTGAGAGTATTGTTTGGCAAAAAACTGTGAGAAAGGGTACAAATGGAGAAGCCAAACCAGAAAGCAGGCTGCAAAAAGACAAGATCCTTATTCTACTAAACATGGGTCTGTCTACCTGTCTGGCATTAATGAGAAAGCAGGCAGCACTGATATGCAATGGAAAAGGATCTACTAAATATCCTCCTACCATTAATTAGACAGACAGTAGCAGATTGTGCAGAAAATGAAACATATGAACAGAAAGATGTACAAGGGGTGTAGTACAATGTAGTGAGACCCATTAATACACCTCAAAACTTCTAAACACAAACACCTGCATGCAACCGCAAACATCCAGTTCCTTAAGTACATATATCATCGATCACCTAATTTTATGCACTTCCAAGCGAGTTTCATGTAGTCATTACAACCTTGAAGTAGACAAGGCATTTTTTTTGGGGGGGGGGGGGTCACACCCTCTTACTTTAATATTCTTAGTTCAAGGCTGCTCTCTCCCTCAGAGAAAAAGTCAGCATTTAAAAAATATCTCAACCTCAAGCTTTTCCTACAGGCTGCAATCTTGAAGTCCATACAGATGCATACAATTTGAGCCCATTTATACTGCTATGATATGAGCAATGAAGTCTCTATCAACTGAAAGAAACTGAACTGTGTGTGAATACTGTGCAAGTTAACAAATACATGATGTGAAGAGGAAAAATAAACAAGCATAAATTTGGCAATCAGCTAGAGGTAGGTTGTCTGGCCACTTTCCTGTCTTAGCAGAGGTGGAGTTAACTGCCAAGGCAATACCCCCCTACTTTATATTTGCAGAAGTAATGTTACCTCAAACACTCGATTAAAGGAACTAAGCCTTCATCAGTGGATAACTAAGACAAGTTGGCATGAGAAAGTTATATCCAAGCATACCCATCACCTCTGAAACAAACTTCCACATACTAGAGTAATACCACTGCCACCTTCAAAGTAAACCTACATAACTGGATGGAATCCTCGAATCCCCCCTGCCTCCCTATCTTGTCTTGCCCTCCCCTTCAGGCTACAGGGAAATTACAAACGTATATCAAATAATATTAGATATATATAAATATATATATACATACACACACACACACACACATACATACACACATACATACATACATACACACACATTATATATATATATATATATATATATATATATATATATATATATATATATATATATTTTTTTTTTTTATGTGAACCAGCAAAGTTCAATTCCAAATCAGTTTTTATGAAGTTTAATTAAAACTTTGCTGGTTCAGATACATTCCATTGCTTATTCTTTTTGATTAAAGTACATTGATGTAGTGCAGTCTTCTCTTGGGTTACTCGTTTTGTTTCGACTGCACATATCTGTTTTGCATGTTTACTTATTGCATTACGTCTTTTATTAGACCTTTCACTTGAATTAGCCAGGGTTGTGTTCCTCCTCTTTATTGGTACCATGACTTAGTCTTGTATTGCTTTCTTGTGTCTCCTTTGACAATGAAGATGCTGGAGAACTTAACATGTGGTCTGCTGCTGTTTCAGCTAAAGCCAAACCATGTAAACCAAGGCAATGGATACTGACAGCATTTTATTTTTTTGCAGAATTGTCTTCAGTATAAGGAAACTGTGTTAAGTTGCAAAGTAGGAATCTTTTGCAACATGCAGCAATTTATAGGAAGAAAAATAATTTTTTTAGAATAAGAAAGTGGAAAGAGCCCAATTAACAAGTGTTCCATTCTTTTCTCAACTTAAAAGGAACCAAGCTGGAAAACATTGGTTTAAGCAGAGTTGTTGAAAGAGCATCTGTCCCTCTACATTGTCTGTAGACAATTGCTTAATCACAGCTTGAAAAATGCCAAACTTAAAAGTGCAACGAGTTATGTTGCTATGCATTACTAACTTAAGAAAATGTCTGAAAGATTACACTGTGACACTAAGAAGTCATGATCACCCATAGACAATAAACAAACAAATTTTTTTGACAACTCAAAAAAACAAAAAAGGAACATTTTAGCCAACAGTTTACAAGCTGTCTATAAGTGGCTGATGGCTCTCAAATGCTACAGGATAAAAACCCTGTCAACTGTCTCAATTTTTTACATCAGACATCCGGATGCTGGTATTAGTTATCAGGAAAGACTGGCAGCCTTTTCTCTGCACTACGGTCAGACACATTTTCACTCCCCATCCTTCTTCTGGCACTGGATTTAACTGAATTAAATGTCAAAACAACACATGTATCTATTAACTTCAAACATTGAACAACCACCAACATGGATCAAGTACACACAGGAATAAAAATGAAACAAGTCCGTTCTTACTTATGGTCTTTCAGAAAATAGTTAAAGAATAATCTCCACTTGTATTATTATATGCGTTGCTCGTTGAACAGTCTCCAATCTCTTGCTCCATTTGCATGGAAATTCCTATCCGTACAATACATCACAAGTTCTTTCTTCACAATTCCAGTGGCTGATTTATAAACACTGGATGTCCTTCCATTCGACGTTGCAGTATTCTTAACATATGAGTTTTGTTCCGCCCTACAACCCAATGTATGGCCAGTATACAAAAGGTTTTAGCCACTGCCAGTACATGGGACGTCGCTTGTCTGCTCTAACATCAGCAATAAAAGGACATCCGTGCATACCATCCTCAGAACTTTTCTGCCGCCATTTGGAAGGTTGACTCCTATTACGGTCTGCAGTTGGATTTCATGTTGGGGATTTATTTTCTTGCTACTGCAGTTTGTTTTTGTTCAGGTCATCCAGGAAGGGCAAGTGTAGGTGTGGAAAGCAGAATCCACATAAAGGTAACAACCTCTTGTCTTTTTTGTTTGGGGTCTAGTCACGACTAATCAATCCTGTGCCATCTGTCAGGCCTTTGTGCCCAAGACTTTGCGTACTCGGCTTTCAGCTCTAAATTTTTATCTTGATAAATCAGCAGCTGAAACATCTGGCTAAAAATATTATAGAGGGTTCCAAGGGTCCTTCTGCTGAGCAGAGTTTGAACAGAAAGGTGAGCAAGCAAAAACCTGAACCCTCTTCTGCTGCACTTTCAACCTTGAACATACCCATTGAGGTCGGTGATGACCTTGTGGTATGGTCAGAGGTCAGGTCCGCTCCTTTGGTGGGTACATCTGCAGAAGACACCAAGGGATCGGATCCCAGCACATCCGAAGCTATGCAGAAGTCTGTTTCAGGCAATATGGGGAAACCACAGCTTGTTGTGCTGGAAGACTCTGGCAACGTCCCTGCTGTTGTGAGTAGGGATCCTTCCTTGACTACGCTAAGCATTAGGCCTACATCGGGTTCTTCCTTGTCCCCTCACACAAAGATGTGAAAAAGAAAAGAAAAAAAAAAAAAAAAAGACTAAACATCCCTTCTCCTCAGTCTGATTGGGATGCCTTTTCCCAGGGTCTGATTAAGGCCTTGAAGCCTTCTCTCTCTCTGCTTTCTTTCACTTCCACGCCTACACAGGATGCTGGGTCTCGGGTTCTTGACTCCGATTCTGAGGACTCTTCCTCTGATGAGGATTCACTTGTATAGTCCACCCAAATTACTTCTCCTTTGGAATATGCATCCCCTGAGGAGGAATCTAATTCCCCCTCAAGAGGAAATGTATTTTGCACACACTATTAACAAAATGAGGGTGTTCTTCAAATGGGATTGTTCCCAGATTTCTGAAGAACAGAAGCAGTATTATGACCGCCTACAGATGGAGGTTCCCCCTCCCTCTGCAGTTCCTCCAGTCCTTCCAGCTTTCCTGGACATGTTAGATTCCTCCTCTAAAACTCCAGATTCACAGGCCCCCACTCCCAAGAGGCCTGACAGATTTTATAAACTGCCAGATGACTGCAAGTTTCTCTACAAGTGTCCCTCTGCTGATCCAGCTGTGGTCTCCATAACTTCTGATAAGTCTTCCTGTTCATCTCCTTCTGCCAAGCTTCTACCATCTGATAGAGCAAAATTCTTGAGAGACTTGGTAAAAAGGTATATGCTCTTTTACTTTAGCTATTAGAGCTATTAAATTACCAGACTCGCATGTCTAGGAATTCCTTGGCTTTGCTTTCTCAGGCTTCATAGGCTCCAACTTGTTTCCCAGACTCGGATTAAAACACAGATCTCATAACTTTTGGTTGCATCCTCTCAAGTAGCAAGACACTCCATTAAGTGAAGCTATGATGCTGTCGAGGCATCATCTAGAGCTGCTGCTTCTGTCACTGTACTTAGGAGGCACTCATGGCTGAGACTTCAATTACCACCTGAAGATATTAAAGCAAAATTACTAAATGCTCCTTTGGATAAGTCTGCCCTTTTTGGTTCAGCAGCTGCAGACTTATTTAAGGCTCTGTAAGAAAAAGGGAAGAAGCTTCGAGATCTAAAACTTCCCTGTCAAAACCTCATTTGTTAGGAGACCTGCTCATTCCCTCCTTTGCTTCCACTTCTGCTTCTAGGTCTAAGTAGTCTACTAGGAGACCCCCACTCAGTCTAAAAAATCTTCAGTTCCCTCTTCACAGCAGTCCTTTCAGGCCAGGCCCAGTTCTCTGTGACAACTGGCTTTCCCTTCCAAGTCATACACCTCTTTCTCTGCTCTTTCTTTTCCAGCTTGGCCAGGTATCACTCAGATGCTGGATCCTATCCATTATCCTAAAAAGCTAGTTTATGACTTGGAAGAATCTCCTGCCTTTCATGGAAATTCCAGTGTCCCCCTCCAGTCAGATGCAACTGTTTCACAGCTCCTTTCTCAGCTGATGTCCCTCAAGGCACTATTCAAACTGTATCTCTGGATCAGAGAGGCAAGTGTTTTTACTCAAGAATGTTTTTCGTTCCAAGAAAGGATGGCCCTTGGAGACCAATTCTAGACCTCTCTCACTTAAACACTTTCCTGCAAGTGTCTTCTTTCTGTATGTTGTCCCTATAGACACCCATCCCCTGATTTCACCTCAGTCTTTCATGGCTTCCTTGAATCTCAGAGATGCTTATCTGCATATCCTCATCCATCCTCAACACAAAAAATATTTTACGTTTCTCAGAGTTCTTTGCACTTTCAATTCTCTGTCTTGCCTTTTGGCCTTTCCACTGCCCTACAGGTATTCACAAAGTGCTTGGCCCTGGTCATGGCCTTCTTGAGGGTCCAGAGAGTTCAGGTTTATCCCTATCTGGGCGACGTTCTTTTCTTGGCAAACAATCCTGATCACTTGTCTCAAAATCTTTTGAAGGCCATTCATCTCCTTCAAAGCCTTGGGGTTCACAATAAATTTAAAAAAATCCAGGTTGACCATCACAGGATCACATCATCATGGGGTGCGGGTTCAGGACAGACTTGAAGGTGGTGCATCTCCCAAACAAGGTTCAATCTTTCACTTGCTTCATGGGAACTCTTCTGACTCTTGCTTCCATCTCGGCCAGGGAATTCCTAAGACTTCTTGGATTCATGGCTTCCACTATTCCCATGTTGCCCTATAGAAACCACTGAAATTTTCTCATGTAAAGCTTTCCAAAGACAACCTGGTCCCAGCATGCTCATCTACTAGGGGGTTATGATTCCTCTACTTCCCTGCCTGAAAACACAGCTCCTCTGGTGGATTCAGCGGCCTTCTCTGAATCCAGGCCTTCCTCTTCTTTTGCCCCAGCCTTTTCAACAGCTTTTCACAGACACTTCAGACACAGCCTAGGGAGCAACCTTTACTTCCTGGAACATCCAGCATCTCTGTTCCCAGTCTCAGAATAGGGACCACATCAAAGCAGAGAAACGAAGGCTCTGCTTTTAACTTTGCAGACTTTTCATCCTCTCTTCTAACCAGGTCCTCTGAAGAGCTTTACAGAGGACACCACTGTCCTTTGGTACATAAACAAGCAGGGGGGCACCAAATCTTACCTTTGATGCAGGTTAGCTATCAAGGCATCGGAAGTAGCAATTCATAAGGTCACTCTTCATGCAGTTTATCTACCCTCTGCTCAAAATTCTGTGGAAGACAGATTAAGCAGGTCCATGACACAATCCCATGAATGGATGCTTTACAGGGATGTGTTCCTAGACCTGGATCACCGGTGGGGTACTCTACATCTGGACCTATTTGCCTCCCCTCAAAAGACTACTTCTTCTCTTTTGTGCCAGGGTCCCACATTCTCTGGCTTGGAAGATGGATGCCCTTTTCTTCTCATGGAAGGAGATGTTGCTTTATGCATTCCCCTTCCCTTCCCTCTCATTCAGTAAGTAATGCTGAAGATTCAGCAGGACAAACCGAAAATGTTGGTGACTCCCTTTTGGCCAAGACAGCCTTGGTTCCCTCTTCTTCTGCAACTAGCCAAGAGACATCACCACAAAATGCTTCACCGGATGGATCTGCTCACACAAGACAAGGGATCCCTCCTTTATCCACATCGGTCAACATTACAATGGACCTTGTGGGTGATCAACTTCTGATCCCTTTCAGGTACCTTTACTCACAGGACATGCTTGGGGTTTTGCAGAAAGCCAGGAAACCCAATACTAGAAAATCTTATTATTTCCAAATGGAGAAGATTTTCTATCTGGTGCTTTAACAGAAGTATAGATCCACTTTCTGTGGACATTCCAGTAGTACTCTTACCTGTGTGAACTACTTAAAAGTGGCTCAACATACTCCTCAGTGAAAGTCCATTGTTCTGCTCTTTCTGCTCATTTGCCATTATCACCTCCTTTGACTTCCAGATTGGAGGTTAAGCTTCATCTTAAAGATGTCCTACATATTAACCTCCAAGGAAACCAGTTTCTCCTCTTTGGGACCTTAATTACGTCTTAGAGAAGCTAACTGCCTCCCTTGGAACCCACAGGTTCTGCTTCTATGAAGTTTTGCACTTGGAAATCTGTGCTTCTGGTTGCTTTGACTTCTGCTAGGACAGTTTCAGATTCAGGCTTTGATGACATCACCACCTTTCTTAGTTTTCCACAGGGACAGAGTGTCCTTGTGGACCAACCCTTCTTTCATGCCTAAGGTGGTAAATGAATTGTCTCTTAATCAATCTATCCAATTGCCTACCTTTTTCCCTTCTCTTCAGTCCTCTAGTGAACAAAATGTTGCATAGTCTAGATGTACATAGGCAACCTAGATTTTACTTGGACAAGAATAAAGCTATTAGAAAGTCAGATCAGCTTTTTGTGTCCTTTCATGCCAGGGCTCTGAGTTTATCTGTCTCTAAACAAACAATTTCATCTTAGATTTCTAAGGCTATTGTGTTTTATTATGATTTCCATGGTAAGTGCCTGCCTACTGCTGTCACAGCCCATTCCACTAGATCTGTGGCTTCTTCAGGGGCTTTCTTTAAGGTGTGGATTCCAATTCTATTTTGGAGGCTGCTACTTGGTCCTCTGTACATACCTTTACCACACACTATAAATTGGACACTATTTCTAGGTCCAGAGCAGGACTTGCTAGGCCTAGTCTCCATGGTTTTGTGGAAGATTCTTCCTTGTAGCCTTTGCTCCTTCCACCTCCCAAGGTTTAAACTAAGCTAGGGCACTCCCATATATGTTAAGAATACTGCAACACTGAACAGAATGACACAGAATAGTTGTATAAAATCTTAGCATAACCACAGATGGTCCTTCTCTATGTCGCAGTATTTTGTCCTTCCCATCTTCCCCCTGCAACTTTTCACTTCCCTGGATGACTTACTGTTTTCCTTACGATTCCTGCTCCTCATGGGGCATCCTTGTTCTGAGGATGGTATGTGTGTGTGTGTCCTTTTATGGCTGACGTCAGAGCAGACAGGCGACATAATGTATTGGCAATGGCTAAAAGCTTTTGTATATTGGCCAGACGTCAGGTCATAGGACAGAACACAACCCACATATTAAGAATACTGCAACACAGAAGACGACATCTATGGTTATGCTAAGATTTTACACAACTATTCTGTATCTTAACTAACTAGCACTACTCATCTACTTTAAGATATCAGATATTCTGCATGACCAATTTCCCTTTAATTGAAATGCATAACTCTGTTCCTACCCTCACAGTGACCATCCTTTCACCACCACATCTTAATGCATTCTCATCTCCAGATAATTCTCAAGTCGCATACTGAAATGAACTTATTCAGTCCTACAGTACTTTTTGTATGCTTACATTTAACACTCATAGATCCTTATGACATCCTGACATGTTTGAGGCTGGCTTCCTTAAGAAAGTGAATTACCAATTAACACACAGCATAAAAAAAGTGTCATTTTGTTATTACTCCTTGCCTTAAGACTGCTCAACTAGGACATCCTACAGTGGAGACCATAATTTCTGTTGGCCACTTATTACTACTATTTTTATATTTACATTCATATTTCCCAAAACTGAGAAAGTTACTGGATATTAAAGGGGCATGATGTGAATGTTATGATGGGAAACAAAAATACATAATCAGTGTCAGTGCATAATACACTACTGAAGATACTGCTAGTTAGTTTGTTAGTAATCGTGAAGATACATATTTTCATACATTTTCAAAACTAAGTGGCTTACGAACAACTTCATTACATCAGGTAAAATCTTCTAAAATGATACTCAAGAAAATTGTCACTGATATTTGTACTACAGGTTATAAATCTTGAGAGATATCCTGTATACAAACCATTATTATATAAACAAGCATAATTTTATATTTCTGCAAGTATGTCACTATACAAGCATTCATAGTAATTTCTTGCTGTCACGTGAAAGTTTGCCTGGCTGAACTAAAGATGTAAAATTCTATGTCTCCGCTGTACATTTTCCCCAGATATGAACAGTTGTGAAACTTAAAGAAAAATACTGGGTTTGTATAAATTATAATTTCTTACAATGTTAGTTTAAGATTGATACCCAAATGATGGTTATGAATACTGAAGAGTCATGACAGTAAAACATTAATTTAAAAAGCAAGAGACTTAAAAGTCATGAAATCCAAATGTTCCTTTTTCTGTACTAACAGTAATCACAGTTATAAAGGCCTGGGTTAGTTCAATTGTTAACTGACAAATTGTCTGTGCTGCCGAATGTACTTTGTGGTTAGATTTCAATATTAACAACTAGAAAGCCAAGTGCAGTGATTTATAGACATAATTATGACATCAAGAAAAAGATAACTAAATTATTTAGACTTTCACAAATATGTACACATTTTGAAAGATTAATTTTTATTGTTTAGCTCTGGTAGCAACTCACCCCATTGGAGGAGATGCGGAAACCTGACGGTTAGAACATCTGGCAGGTCTTACTGAAAGCCTCAATGTGCCCAGGACTTAAATTACTTTAATTTTAAATGCGTTTCAAAACAAAGGAGACTAATACGTTAAAGTCCTAAATTAAGTCATATGAACGCTTAGACTTTAAGCCTCTTGTTTCTTGAGGGAAAATTTCAATGTCAAATATAAATCTATTGTCATATTCATGCTTAATTTTTGTATTTTGTTTTAATTTGAGTATTCATGACTAACAAATATGATGGGATATAATTACGAGCATTTAAAGTAGGTTAAAGGAGTCTGACGAAATCTAGGAAAGAAAGCTCTTGCTCTGTACTCTTAACTGTTTAGTTATAAACACTGTCCAATTACTGAAGCAGTCTTTTCATTTTTTTTTTCTTTCAGTATTAAATCTATCTAACTGCGGTGGTGGTGCTGCGGTAGTGTTGTCGCCTCACAGTTAGACGTTGCACGTTCGATTCTCCATTAGAGCGTATTCTGTGTGTCGACATGCGTGAATGGGTGTTCCTTCGTTGAAGGTTGTGCATTAGGCCTGGCAAGCCAGCACGTAAAAATCTGCCAATCATTAGCGGACCAGAGTTCCGCTGTGGCGACCCCTAACCGGGAAAAGCCGAAAGACACAACAAGTGTTAAATCTATCTGATCACAGAGTCCATTTATTCCAATATAATGATGGCTGCAGTTCATATCATGAAACGTTTTATACAAATACTAAAAGACAAAAAATGGTTTACTTTCAATTATTTTCCCCACTTTTATAGCGTCCTTCTAAACATTAATTACAAAGTAGGGTATATACTTTACAGTCTACCCACAAGTTAAACAAAGTCAACAAAATTACATTCTTTTTAAGCCACTTTTTTTTTTTTTGCTTGGCCATACTTCACAAATTGGGATTGATGCTTTAAAGTTTCCCATGTATTCACCAACGTCAGTGTTGCTAGTCTTCTTCCTGTTCATCTCCATCTCCCAACACTAGACTAAGTCAAGTCCAAGATACTCCTGATAATTCTACTCAGATCCTGTCGTCGTCCCCCCCACCTCCTCAAGCACTTGCCTTTGGAACAGGTTTTACTAGCAAAGTCTATCTATGAACCTTACTGTCAGAAGAATGATAAGCAGAGTCCCTTCCGTTTTCTGGACCACTTTTTTGGGACAAAAGTATTTCCTCCTGAGCCTGTTCTGTATCAAAAAACATCTTTGAACCTCCAGGAAAAATAGTGTGAAGACAGCGGCTTGAATCTCACAACTACCTCTCAACATTCCATGATGAACAGTGAATAATCTTCTACATACAATCTTTCAGTTTCCAGTTTTTTAATACCTTGCCTTTCTGCCACAATTTTTATTAGGATCAACTCGTTCTGTTGGTATGAGTGCATCTTTACTAACATACATCTTGACTGCTTTCTTACGGCCAGGTTTGGAGCACATACAACATTTGCTCTTTCAAAACACTAATCCAAGTTGCTTACTTGTGCTTTCATAAAATGAATGTACTCTGTTCCTTCCAGTTTCTTTGGTACAGCAGAAAATCTCAGTTTTTCTCTTTGAAACAATAGATTAAGAAGGTAAAGCACAAACAGCTCTTACTGAGAAGCCTCATACTCGGTCAGCAGTTTTATCAGTTCATCTGAACAGCTAGTTAAAGCTCTTTCTATCTTTTCAGGCCTTTTGTTATTTGAGTGAAGGATCAATGTTTCATTTATTTTAATCATAAACTGATTTTTTTTCTTCTAAGGTACAGGAAGCAATCTCTTGAACCAAAGCTGAAGTTTGAACCACTTTTTGCTGAACAGCTGCAGAATTCATCCCAGACATTGTTTTCTATCCCTTTTACGGTTGATTATCTTTCAGATTTTCCAAATGTCTTCTTTTCTGGCATCAAGGCAGTGTACTTACTAGCTAGTAACTGAATTATTCCCCACGATCAGTTGCAATGGCACTCCTTTTTATCAGTTTCTATTGTCACACTGGCAGAGCAGAAGTTAAGCTTTTGATCAGTGTGCAACCACCTTGGAAGTCCAAGCAAAACATTCTTATTCTCATATTAGAGTATTGCCTACTCCCCTTATATCCACACTCCTTCCACAACACTAAAACTGCAAACCATGCCAAACAGAATATTTAGATTTGCCCGCTTAGCAAAACAAAACCACGTCATTGTGGCTAAAGTTCAACTGGCTAGCACTCTTAGAGCAACTGTGCTAAGAAATGCTTTTTTACTCAAAATATTAAAATTAGGATACTGTCTCCCATGAAAGAGAAAGATACCTTTAAAGGAACAAAACAATCTTAAAAGGCACCCAAAAAAGACATTATACTTGTTAGACTGATGTTCAAGACTATTACAGGAGAAAGTCTTTTCCAAATTTAGTCCTGCAACCATCCACAAAGTGAGGTTACAGATCACAAATCTATACAGCAATTTAAGTCAACTTTAAAAGTGACACCTTAATAATAAAGCCCCTTAAACATGATGCTTGGTGCCAGAGCCATCGGCTCAGGCTTAATGCCAAGAAATGTATAGTTATCCCCTTTGGTAAAAAAACATATACCCATGAATTACCACATAGGTGGCAGTACATTAAACACCGAAAGTGTGATGAGAGACTTGGGGACACAGGTGGACAGTTGGCCTCACCTTCGATAACCACATCGCCACAACAGTCAGGAAATACTTCTATATGGCACACCTCATCACCAAGGGCTTTTCATCCAGAAAAAAGGAGGTAACTGTCCTACTGCACTCATCCCTCATTAGACCCATTATAGAGTACAATGCCCAGTTTGGTATGTACTTCACAAGACATATGCAACAGCTGGAAAGGCCGCAGAAATACCTCATTAAAAGAATCACAGGCCTAAAGCAGATGCCCCATGCTGACTGTCTAATACTCTGTGGCATATAGTCTAGTCAGAGGCGAGCTCTGCTTAACATACAAGGCCATGTCAAACCCAGAGCTATTGGACATGCTCCACTTAAAGAAATCCCAATCCCAGAGAGCCACACGCTCCAGAGATCTAAACCTTGTCATCACAATGAACAAAACATGCTGGAGGGATAGGTTCCTGACTCAGAGACTCCCCATACTCTGGAATAGACTGCCCATACATGTCAAGCAAAGCACCTCCTTGGCCGTCTTCAAAAGGAACCTTGACGATTGGATGGGAAATAGGAAATTCACTCCGGGGATCATGTCAGTCGCCCTGCTAGACAGGGGTCCAGGTAAGTAAATATTGTGGGAAGAAATATCCAGGGAATTGTTATGGCTAGGCTTGTATAGGCCCTAGGGCCGACAGCCTTGTACAAACCTATGAACCTATAAAGACACTAATACATTAACTTGGGGCTGTGTAATGCAGCTGAAGCAATCTGATCTACATTCTTAGCAACTGTAAAAAAAAAAAAAAAAAAAAACAAAACAAATAAACTATAAAACACTTCACACACTGTTTGCTTAGATTAATGTCAAACTACAAGTCTATCACTAGAAAAAACAATCTTCCCTGCTAAAAAAACTATAATGAAACAGCATGTACATATTTATTTACCTTCAAAATGTACCTGTTGCATGTTAAAAGAAGGTCCAGGGTCATGACCAAAATGGATCATTAGACCAGCTCACCTACCCAGAAACAAATGCTAAATACATACAATCTGTACATAAAGGAAGTAGGTGAGAAGTGACTATTATTATAGGAATCTTACAGGGAAGAAAGATTTTTTTTTTTTTTGTTAACAGAAAATGAGGAAAAACTCTTTTTTTTTTTTTTTTTACCTAGAAAAGTAGTAGGCCACCATATACTTTACTCAGAGGGTATGCTAGAAAGGCAGAACATTCGACATATAAACCAACTCCATCCAGCCCAACCAAAGACACACCGATGCTTGGTATAAAGGAGAACGTGCTTGTACCATTCCTTCATCGCTCTCTGGCAGAAGACACTCAAATTTGCAACTCCCTCACTTGCGGGTGAAGACCCCCCTCCCGCCTCATCTCTCCTAATGTGTCCTAGCCCTAGCCATACTCTAATTCCAACCCTGTTAATGTTACGGAAATTTTTTTGTAAATTATCACTACTGAAAAGTATGTCACATTTAGTGGTAGTTTATTAAAAAAAAAAAAAAAAAAAAAGATTTATCAGTTTTCTTTTCCAATCTTTGTTACCATATCTGTTTTTAGCAAATTGACTTTAAAATACTAGTATCAATCAGCTGGGTTTCAATAATTGTACATTTTGATAAACCAACATATACCCATATTTTATATATGTACATACACCTATGCATTTGTATATAGGTGTGTTTATATATGCATACACACACAGGTTCTGGTTAATTGGTTGAATGGCAACTTTATCTAAAGCCAACAGATCTAAAAAAAAAAAATATTGCTGAAAACTAATATTGTTGAATGACAATTTGGTTGAAATTCAGGTTCACTGAATATGGCAGAGCTGCATAATGTTCTGTAATATGCAAGTAGGAAATGTAAAAATAAAAAAGTGTATGAAGAAGCTTTAGCAGGTTGTTGTGGTTACCTATAAATGCTGCACACATGGTTACTGTACATGCACTGGCAGAGATTCCATGTGTATGGTATTTTCACTTTTCTCTACAGTTGTGCGACTGTGGAGTTAATTAAAATAATGGGGAGTATAGGGAGCAAACCCCCTGGAAAACTATTTTTTGAAAAGCTTTCTCTTTGTGTTTTTAATTTCGTATTAAACTAAAATTGCACCAGAGAAACTTGACTTTCAACCATTCCAACTGGTTGAGCTGTCTTTAGCTGAAACAGTCATATAGCCAATTTACCTATGTTATGTATGCATGTGTGTGTGTGTGTGTGTGTGTGTGTGTGTGTGTGTGTGTGTGTGTGTGTGTGTGTGTGTGTGTGTGTGTGTGTGTGTGTGTGTGTGTGTGTGTGTGTGTGTGTGTGTGTGTGTGCGTGTGCTCCTAGTGGCATTTGTTTAAAAGGTCAACATGAAAATAGTAGACAAAAAAGGTCTAAAAGAATACTTCTTCTTTTGGCTGCTCCCGTTAGGGGTCGCCACAGCGGATCAACTGTTTCCATTTCTTCCTGTCCTCTGCATCTTGCTCTGTCACACTAAACAACTGCATGTCCTCTCTCACCACATCCATAAACATTATCTTAGGCCTTCCTCTTTTCCTGTTTCCTGGCAGGTTCATCCTTAGCATCTTTTTCCCAATATACTCTGCATCCCTCCTCAGCACATGTCCAAATCAATGTAATCTTGCCTCTCTGGCTTTGCCTCCAAACCTTCCAACCTGGGCTGACCCTCTAATATACTTATTCCTAACCCTGTCCATCCTCATCACACCCAACATCTTCAACTCTGCCACGTCAAGCTCAGACTCCTGCCTTTTTGTCATGCCACGGTCTCCAACCCATATAACATAGCTGGTCTCACTACCCTCTTGTAGGCCTTCCCTTTCACTCTTACTGGTACTCGTCTGTCACAAATCACTCCTGACACCACTTCTCCACCCACTCCATCCTGCCTGTACTCTTCTTCACCTATCTTCCACACTCACCATTACTCTGAACTGTTCACCTATCTTCCACACTCACCATTACTCTGAACTGTTGATCCCAAGTATTTAAACTCATCCACCATCGCCACCTCTACTCCCTGCATCCTCACCATTCCTCTATCCTCCCTCTCATTCACACACATATATTCTGTCTTAGTCCTGCTGACCTTCATTCCTCTTCTCTCTAGAGCACATCTCCACCTTTCCAGGGTCTCCTCCACCTGTTCCCTACTCTCACTACAGATCACAATGTCATCTACAATCATCATAATCCACGGGGACTCCTGTCTGCTCTCGTCTGTCAACCTGTCCATCACCATTGTAAATTAGAAAGGGCTCAGAGCTGATCCTTGATGTTATCCCACCTCCACCTAAAACACATCCGTCACTCCCACAGCAGACCTCACCGCTGTCACACTACCCTCATACATATCCTGCACCACTCTTACATACTTCTCTGACACACCTGACTTCTTCATACAATACCACAACTCCTCTCTAAGCACCCTGTCATAAGCTTTCTCCAAGTCCACAAAGACACAATGCAACTCATTCTGACCTTCTCTGCACTTCTCCATCAACACTCTCAGACCAAACATCGCATCTGTAGTGCTCTTTCCTGGCATGAAACCATACTGCTAACTAATCACCTCCCTTCTTAACCTAGCTTCCACTACTCTTTCCCATAACTTCATGCTGTGACTGACTCATTTAATCCCTCTGTAGTTACTGCAGTGCTGCACATCACCCTTATTCTTAAAAATCGGTACCAAAACACTTCCTCCATTCCTCAGACATCCTCTCACTTTCCAAGATTTCATTAAACAATCTAGTTAAAAACTCCACTGCCATCTCTCCTAAACACCTCCATGCTTCCACAGGTATTTCATCTGGACCAACAGCCTTTCCATTCTTCATCTTCTTCATAGCTATCCTTACCTCCTCCTTGCTAATCCACTGCACTTCACGATTCACCATCTGCACATCATTCAACCTTCTCTCCCCTCTCATTCTCTTCATTCATCAATCCCTCAAAGTACTCTTTCCATCTGCTCAACACACTCTCCTCGCTTGTGAGTATATTTCCCTCATTATCCTTTATCACCCTTACCTGCTGCACATCTTTACTAG